>NC_134360.1:68226637-68284137 GCF_048569485.1 Anomaloglossus baeobatrachus
TGTCTCATTGTGGCAACAACTTCATGAGATAAACCTGAGGCCGCTAGGATCCAGGACTCAATGGCCACACAGTCAGGTTCAGGGCCGCAGAATTCAGATGGAAAAACGGCCCTTGAGACAGCAAATCTGGACGGTTTGGTAGTGTCCACGGTTGGCCTACCGTGAGATGCCACAGATCCGGGTACCACGACCTTCTTGGCCAATCTGGAGCGACGAGTATGGCTCGATGGCAGTCGGACTTGATTTTCCGGAGAACTCTGGGTAACAATGCTAGAGGTGGGAACACATAGGGGAGTCGGAATTGCGACCAATCCTGAACCAAGGCGTCTGCCGCCAGCGCTCGGTGATCGTGAGACCGTGCCATGAAAACTGGGACCTTGTTGTTGTGCCGTGACGCCATCAGATCGACGTCCGGCGTCCCCCAGCGGCAACAGATCTGCTGAAACACGTCCGGGTGAAGGGACCATTCTCCTGCGTCCATGCCCTGGCGACTGAGAAAGTCTGCTTCCCAGTTTTCCACGCCTGGGATGTGAACTGCGGATATGGTGGACGCTCTGCTTTCCACCCACGTCAAAATCCGCTGGACTTCTTGAAAAGCTTGGCGACTGCGTGTTCCCCCTTGGTGGTTGATGTACGCCACCGCCGTGGAATTGTCCGACTGAATCCGAATCTGCTTGCCTTCCAGCCATTGTTGGAAGGCTCGCAGGGCAAGATAGATTGCTCTGATTTCCAGAACATTGATCTGCAGGGTGGACTCTTCCTGAGTCCACGTCCCCTGAGCCCTGTGGTGGAGAAACACCGCTCCCCACCCTGATAGGCTCGCATCCGTCGTGACCACTGCCCAGGACGGGGGAAGGAACGACTTTCCCTGTGACAATGAGGTGGGGAGAAGCCACCAACGCAGAGAGTCCTTGGCAGTCTGAGAGAGGGAGACAGTCCTGTCGAGGGACGTCGATTTCCCATCCCATTGGCGTAGAATGTCCCATTGTAGAGGGCGCAGATGAAACTGCGCGAACGGGACTGCCTCCATTGCTGCTACCATCTTTCCTAGGAAATGCATGAGGCGCCTCAGTGAGTGCGACTGGCTCTGAAGGAGAGATTGCACTCCAGTCCGTAGCGAGCACTGCTTGTCCAGTGGAAGCCTCACTATCGCTGAGAGAGTATGAAACTCCATGCCAAGATAAGTCAGAGATTGGGTCGGGGTTAGATGAGACTTTGGAAAGTTGATAATCCACCCGAAACTCTGGAGAGTGTCTAGTGCCACCGTCAGACTGTGTTGGCATGCCTCTTGAGAGGGTGCCTTTATAAGCAGGTCGTCTAGATACGGGATGACCGAGTGACCCTGCGAGTGCAGAACAGCTACTACTGCTGCCATGACTTTGGTGAAGACCCGGGGGGCTGTTCCATGTCCCTGATGTACTCCGCTCCATCCAGCATCTTCTCCAGGGGCTGTAGATGGAGCACGGTCTCAGTGCCTGGAGACCAGTAAATCCCACTTCACCCAGAGCCCTGTAAAAAGGGATGGGGAAGGAATCAGCATGTGGGCTCCTGCCGCCGTACCCGCAATGGGTACCTCAACCTTACAAACACCTCCGACATACAGTGGGGCGAGAAGGGAGCATGCTGGGAGCCCTGTATGGGCCCTCTTTTCTTCCATCCGACATAGTCAGCAGCTGCTGCTGACTAAAAACAATGGAGCTATGCGTGCGTGTCTGACCTCCTGCGCACAAAGCTAAAACTGAGGAATCCGTACTCCTACGGGAGGGTGTATAGCCAGAAGGGGAGGGGCCTTACACTTTTAAGTGTAGTTCTTTGTGCGGCCTCCAGAGGCAGTAGCTATACACCCACTGTCTGGGTCTCCCAATTAGGAGCGAAAAAGAAATGGCTAATTGGGCACAATTTGTCCATTTTCACTTAGGGGTGTATCACTTTTGTTGTAAGCGGTTTTGACATTAAAAGGTTGAGAGTTGAGATATTTAGAGGACATCAAATTTACACTGATCTATAAGCCGTACACTGACTACTTTACATTATATTAGTATTGCCCCCGGTGTTCCCCTTTATACATAACAGGAGTTACCCATCCAAATGATAGTAAACGAAAAAAAAAAAAATATGAGCAGCAGCTAGTCAAGATAATCTGTTTTTAAGCCTTTGGTCGGGTTCAGGCGGCCATATTTCATAGCGCCTTTACAGAGCACAATACCCAGACTTAGCACGGGTCTCCTGACTTGAGCTAGTAGCCTTATTGGTATACTGTATAGGAGGTCATCAGTTTGGGTCAGGAGACCTTTCATCATACCAAGTATTGAGGACCAGTTCTAGATCATGAATACGGCCGCCTGACCCTGACTTGAGGATCACAGGGAAATGTATCCCTGATACTTACTGTATTTAGTCTTTGTTAGCACAGAACAGTTTTCAGAACACTGATCATGAACCATAAGGGGTCCAAAGAGATTTGGGCAGCACTCAAGCTTAATACAGGTTTTCCGACAGAAATCTGACACTTGATCCGATGTCCTCACCAACTCCACTGTGGCACGGTAGGTTTTTCCTTTATATCTGAAAAGTAAACCATTAAATGGTCATAATATGGAGAAGACAAATGTAAAGTAATTATTGAAAGATAAAGCAGATCTGTCACCTGAATATGCTGTCTTATGTATGGGCAGTATAATCCAGCCACAGGTCTGTATTCCTAGTTGCCAAAACAGCATAAAAACTGTTGCATCATTTAACCAACATGAGCTTTGAAGCATACAGCAGTCACAAGTCAACTCTTCATGAAGCGATCATACACTACAATGCTTTCCACCCCATTCAGGCTTCTGTGTATGCACATATATAGTCTATCAATCACTGGTCTGAGGTTGGCTCAGAACTCATAAGTACACGTCTGCAGTTTTGTTTCAGCACTTTTTTGCACCACTTTGGCTACTAGGAGTATGGACTGGTAGCTTAAAAAGGGAATTAGTTACTTGATTCATACTGCCCACATCATGGTCACCATTAATGGCGGTAGATTTGCGGTCTTGTAGGTTTAACTCAAACGTTCTGGTGTTTGACGAGTCTACCAGGAACCAAAGGAGATGAGACAAGTCCTGCGCCGCCTCCGGATGGCTTCTCCCCACAATGTTCTAATTGATTGACAGGTCTTCTACGTGTCTATGTATAGATAAAAACATGTCAATCAAATGGAGCGAGGTAGGATGAAGCTGTCCAGGGACAACACGAGACTAGTGTTGTCAATTCCTATCGCTCAAGCCAAACTCTCAAAACGGTTTTCTATGAAAACACCAGAAAATGTGAGAGTTAAGAACCTGTCACCGGATGTTTATAATACTCACCTAACGGTCGGTGCAGAGCAGACTGGTCGGATGGGTGTCCCCATTCTCTGGGTCCGTGCCTCCTCTTTCAGCCATCTTTGTCCTCCTTCTGAAGCTAGTGTGGATGACGCGTTCTACATCATGTACACTAGCAGACATTGAGGTCCTGCGCAGGCTCACTTTGATTTGCCCTGAGTAGAGCAGAGCAAAATATTGTAGTGCGCCTGTGCGGGACCTCAATGTCTGCTAGTGTAGATGACGTAGAACGTGTCATCCACACTACCTTCAGAAAGAGGACAAAGATGGCCAAAAAAGGAGGCGCGGACCCAGAGAATGGAGACGCCCATCCGACCAGTCTGCTCTGCACTGACAGGTATTATAAAACATCCGGTGACAGGTTCTCTTTAAACATACTACGCTACGATCAATCTGCCAAGCTCCGATTCACTCATGATTTGTGCTGACCACACAAAGGACAAGTGACAGACTCCTTTGAAAAAGATAAATCATATTCAGTTGACAAATCAGAATTTTAAAATGAATTTTTAAAATGTTCTTGAAAATTGAAAACTATTTTTAAATGTATTTTCCTATTAGCACCAGTTGAATCACCTAGGATGGATTTTGCAGTAGAAAACATAGCCAAAAAGACAAGGGCATTACTCTCTCTAACGAACCAAATGTTTTGTCTTTAACTGGACCATCCCTTTAAAGAGCACCAATCACCAGGATTTTCCTATATAATCTAAAGCCAATGCTATACTGGTGCTGCCATGCGGATTCTATATATACAGTGCTGGCCGAAAGTATTGGCACCCCTGCAATTCTGTCAGATAATACTCAGTTTCTTCTTGAAAATGATTGCAATCACAAATTCTTTGGTATTATCTTCATTTATTTTGCTTGCAATGAAAAAACACAAGAGAATGAAACAAAAATCAAATCATTGATCATTTCACACAAAACTCCAAAAATGGGCCAGACAAAAGTATTGGCACCCTTAGCCTAATACTTGGTTCCACAACCTTTAGCCAAAATAACTGCGAACAACCGCTTCCGGTAACCATCAATGAGTTTTTTTTACAATGCTCTGCTGGAATTGTAGACCATTCTTCTTTGGCAAACTGCTCCAGGTCCCTGAGATTTGAAGGGTGCCTTCTCCAAACTGCCATTTTGAGATCTCTCCACAAGTGTTCTATGGGATTCAGGTCTGGACTCATTGCTGGCCACTTTAGTAGTCTCCAGTGCTTTCTATCAAACCATTTTCTAGTGCTTTTTGAAGTGTGTTTTGGGTCATTGTCCTGCTGGAAGACCCATGACCTCTGAGGAAGACCCAGCTTTCTCACACTGGGCCCTACATTATGCTGCAAAATTTGTTGGTAGTCTTCAGACTTCATAATGCCATGCACACTGTCAAGCAGTCCAGTGCCATAGGCAGCAAAGCAACCCCAAAACATAAGGGAACCTCCGCCATGTTTGACTGTAGGGACAGTGTTCTTTTCTTTGAATGCCTCTTTTTTTTCCTGTAAACGCTATGTTGATGGCTTTTCCTAAAAAGCTCTACTTTTGTCTCATCTGACCAGAGAACATTCTTCCAAAACGTTTTAGGCTCTCTCAGGTAAGTTTTGGCAAACTCCAGCCTGGCTTTTTTATGTCTCGGGGTAAGAAGTGGGGTCTTCCTGGGTATCCTACCATACAGTCCCTTTTCATTCAGACGCCAACGGATAGTTCAGGTTGACACTGTTTTACCCTCGGACTGCAGGGCAGCTTGAACTTGTTTGGATGTTAGTCGAGGTTCTTTATCCACCATCTGCACAATCTTGCGTTGAAATCTCTCATCAATTTTTCTTTTCCTTCCACATCTAGGGAGGTTAGCCACAGTGCCATGGGCTTTAAACTTCTTGATGACACTGTGCACCGTAGACACAGGAACTTTCAGGTCTTTGGAGATGGACTTGTAGCCTTGAGATTACAAATTGTGAGGAAGCATGAGCATTCTCAAGTCCTCAGACAGTTCTTTGGTCTTCTTTCTTTTCTCCATGCTCAATGTGGTACACACAAGGACACAGGACAGAGGTTGAGTCAACTTTAATCCATGTCAACTGGCTGCAAGTGTGATTTAGTTATTGCCAACACCTGTTAGGTGCCACAGGTAAGTTACAGGTGCTGTTAATTACACAAATTAGAGAAGCATCACATGATTTTACAAACAGTGCCAATACTTTTGTCCACCCCCTTTTTTTATGTTTGGTGTGGAATTATATCCAATTTGGCTTTGACAATTTTTTTTTCATTGAAGACAAATTAAATGAAGATAATACCAAAGAATTTGTGATTGCAATCATTTTCAAGGAGAAACTGAGTATTCTCTGACAGAATTGCAGGGGTGCCAATACTTTTGGCCAGCACTGTACCTTTAGTGGTCAGCTAGGATGTATAGCATTTGAAACACAAGCAAGTGCGTTTGTAAAATGAGCAGCTTTTTGAATGACAGCAGCTGCCGATCAGCTGATGGCTGGAGTGGGTTTTTATAGTGATTCCTGCCCCCCTGCTTGTCCGTCCTACCCTTGTTATTTTTGCTAATTCTATTATAGAATGATTTTCCTAAGTGGCTAGAAGGACGTGTGCTGAAGTCATACATATGTGACCAGAAGGGGCAGGGCTTCAGCCAACAAAAATATTACTTTCTGGTATCAGCTATATTTGCTGAGGCCCCACCCCTTCTTGTCACATGGGTATGACATCAGCAAAGGTCCTTCTAGCCACTTAATAAAACGATTCTAATAGAATTAGCATAAATAACAGGGGAAGGATGGACAGGCAGGAGGGCGAGAATAACTATGAATACCCACCCCAGCTATCAGCTGATCAGCAGCTGCTATCATTCAAAAAGCTGGTCATTTTACAAACTTTGCTTGTGTTTCAAAACCTATACATCCTAGCTGACAACTAAAGGTATGTATGGAATCAGCATGATAGTACCAGTATAGCACTGGCTTTAGTTTATATAAGAAAATCCTGGCGATTGGTGCGCTTTAAAAAGGTTAAATCTAGACCAAATGGGCATTCAAAACATTGTAGGCCGAGAAATCAGAAATAGCATTTTAGGAGTATAAAGATGTCAATAAGAAATGAAAAAAAAAAAAGAAAAATCAAGCTAGCAAGGTTAGCTACTGCGGGGAAAAGAGAAAAAAAAAAAAACAAAAAAAAAAAAACACAACATCAACACAATAAATCACTCCAAATTTTATATAGATATATGAATGCCAAAAAAAAAAAAAAGAGAATTTTGTTTACTTACCGTAAATTCTTTTTCTTATAGTTCCGTATTGGGAGACCCAGACCATGGGTGTTTAGCTTCTACCTCCGGAGGACACACAAAGTACTACACTTAAAAGTGTAGCTCCTCCCCCTGAGCCTATACACCCCCTGGTGAGCAGACCCAGCCAGTTTAGTGCAAAAGCTGAAGGAGAATAGCCACCCACAAGTAGAACAGAGCAAAAGCCGGAACAACCGGAGACTCTGTCCACGACAACAGTCGGTGATAACACGCGGAACAAGAAAATTGCCAACAGGCAACAGGGAGGGTGCTGGGTCTCCCAATACGGAACTATAAGAAAAAGAATTTACGGTAAGTAAACAAAATTCTCTTTTTCTTTATCGTTCCTTTGGGAGACCCAGACCATGGGACGTTCCAAAGCAGTCCCTGGGTGGGAAATAAACCGAAAAAAGGCAAGAAGTAGGCAGAACCTAACTTCACAAATGGGCGACAGCCGCCTGAAGGATGCGTCTGCCCAAGCTCGCATCTGCCGAAGCAAGAGCATGCACTTGGTAGTGCTTCGAAAAGGTATGCAGGCTAGTCCAAGTGGCAGCCTGACAGACTTGATGAGCCGTAGCCTGGTGCCTGAAAGCCCAAGAGGCACCAACAGCTCTGGTCGAATGTGCCTTGATCCCCGGCGGGGGAGGCACCTGAGAACTCTGGTAGGCGTCCGAAATGGTCGATCTAATCCAACGGGCCAAGGTCGGCTTAGAAGCAGAGAGGCCCTTGCGCCGACCTGTGGTTAGCACAAAAAGAGAAGTGCACCGCCTAAGAGCAGCGGTGCGAGACACATAGATCCGGAGCGCACGCACCAGATCCAGAGTATGCAGCGCTTTTTCAAAGCGATGAACAGGAGCCGGACAAAAGGAAGGTAGGGCAATGTCCTGGTTAAGGTGGAAAGGAGAGACCACCTTAGGAAGAAAATCCGGAGTCGGACGGAGAACCACCTTGTCTTGATGAAAAACTAAAAAAGGTGACTCCGAAGAGAGCGCGGCCAAATCAGAGACTCTCCTGAGGGAAGTTATGGCCACCAGAAAAAACACTTTCTGTGAAAGATGATGCAAAGAGACCTCCCTAAGAGGCTCAAAGGGGGGTTTCTGCAAAACCGTGAGAACTAAATTAAGGTCCCAGGGATCCAAGGGCCGCCGGTAAGGCGGAATGATGTGAGACGCGCCTTGCATGAAGGTGCGGACCTGAGCCAGCAGAGCGAGACGCCGCTGGAACAGAACTGACAGAGCTGAGACTTGTCCCTTGAGAGAGCTGAGGGACAGTCCTAGCTGCAGACCGGACTGTAGAAAAGACAGAAGGGTCGGCAAGGAGAATGGCCAAGGAGGATGGTCAGTAGAGCGACACCAGGACAGTAAAATCTTCCAAGTCCTGTGATAGATCTTAGCGGAGGAAGACTTACGGGCCCGAGTCATAGTGGAGATGACTTCAGGAGGGATACCAGAAGCCGTCAAGATCCAGGACTCAAGAGCCACGCTGTCAATTTGAGAGCCGCAGAATTTAGGCGGAAAAACGGACCTTGTGAGAGTAGGTCTGGACAGTCCGGGAGATGCCACGGCATCTCTACGGACAGAAGGAGCAGGTCTGGATACCAAGCTCGCCTGGGCCAGTCCAATGCAATGAGGATGACTCAACAGCCCTCCATTCTGATCTTGCGCAGAACTCTGGGCAAGAGAGCTAGAGGGGGAAACACGTAGGATAGACGAAACTGGGAACAGTCTTGAACCAGTGCGTCTGCGGCGAATGCCTGAGGGTCATGGGAGCGAGCCACGTAAACGGGAACCTTGTTGTTGTGACGGGATGCCATTAGGTCCACGTCCGGAGTGCCCATTTGTGGCAGATTGACTGAAACACTGCCGGGTGCAGGGACCACTCGCCACCGTCCACGGTTTGACGGCTGAGATAATCTGCCTCCCAATTTTCCATGCCTGGGATGTGGACTGCGGATATGGTGGACTTGGAGTCCTCCGCCCATTGAAGGATGCGTTGTACCTCCATCATTGCCAGGCGGCTGCGTGTCCCGCCTTGGTGATTGATGTAGGCAACCGCTGTCGCGTTGTCTGACTGGACTCGAATGTGCCTGCCCGCCAACAGGTGGTGAAAAGCTAGGAGAGCTAGAAGCACGGCTCTAGTTTCCAGCACATTGATTGAAAGGGCTGACTCGGACGGAGTCCAAGTGCCCTGCGCTCTGTGGTGGAGATATACCGCTCCCCAGCCGGATAGACTGGCATCCGTGGTGAGAATCACCCAGGACGGGGCCAGGAAGGAGCGCCCCTGGGACAGGGAGAGGGGCCGAAGCCACCACTGAAGAGAGCTTCTGGTTTGTGGCGACAGAGCCACTAACCTGTGTAAGGAGGAAGGCCGCTTGTCCCAACAGCGGAGAATGTCCAGCTGCAGGGGGCGCAGATGGAACTGGGCAAAGGGAACAGCCTCCATGGACGCCACCATTTGACCCAGCACCTGCATCAGACGCCTGAGGGTATAACGGCGGGGCCTCAGCAGAGAGCGCACCGCTAGCTGGAGGGACTGCTGTTTGACTAAGGGCAACTTCACAAGTGCAGTCAAGGTCTCGAACTGCATCCCTAGGTACGTGAGACTCTGGGTCGGAGTCAGAGTGGATTTGGGCAGATTGACCAGCCACCCGAATTGAGCTAGAGTGGAGAGAGTGAGCGAGACACTCCGCTGACAGTCTGCGCTGGATGAAGCCTTGACTAGAAGGTCGTCCAGGTAAGGAATCACTGCCAACCCCTGGAGGTGCAGAACTGCAATCACTGCTGCAATGACCTTGGTGAATACCCGAGGGGCCGTGGCCAACCCGAAGGGGGGAGCCACGAATTGGAAGTGATCTTCTCCTACTGCAAAACGTAGCCAACGCTGGTGTGACACTGCAATTGGCACATGCAGATAGGCATCTCTGATGTCGATGGATGCCAGGAAATCCCCTTGGGTCATTGAGGCAATGACCGATCGCAGAGACTCCATGCGAAAGCGCCGCACCTGAACATGCTTGTTGAGAAGCTTCAGATCCAGGATGGGCCGGAAGGTACCGTCCTTTTTGGGAACTAGGAAGAGATTTGAGTAGAAACCTCTGAACCGTTCCTGAGCGGGAACCGGTACAATTACTCCATTGGCCTGTAAGGCTGCCACGGCCTGTGAGAAGGCGGCGGCCTTGGAGCAGGGGGGAGTTGAGAGAAAAAAATCTGTTTGGCGGACTGGAAGAGAATTCTATCCTGTAGCCGTGGGAGATGATATCTCTCACCCACTGATCGGAGACGTGTTGAAACCAAGCGTCGCCAAAGTGGGAGAGCCTGCCACCGACTAAGGACGTTGCTGGCACGGACAGATAGTCACGAGGAGGCTGCCTTAGTGGCAGCAGCTCCTGCGGTCTTCTGTGGACGCACTTTTGGGCGCCAGTTGGATTTCTGGTCCTTGGCTGAGTTAGTGGACGAGGCCGAGGGCTTAGAGGACGACCAGTTGGAGGAACGAAAGGAGCGAAACCTCGACTGATTCCTACCCTGGACAGGTTTCCTGGCTTTAGTTTGAGGCATGGAAGTACTCTTCCCGCCAGTAGCTTCCTTAATAATTTCATCCAGCTGTTCTCCGAACAGCCGGGACCCAGCAAAAGGGAGCCCAGCAAGGTACTTCTTTGAAGAAGCATCTGCCTTCCACTCTCGAAGCCACAAGATTCTGCGGATAGCGAGGGAATTAGCCGAAGCCACCGCAGTGCGGTGAGAAGCTTCCAGCATGGCAGACATGGCATAGGATGAAAAGGCCGAAGCTTGGGAAGTTAAGGCATCCATTTCGGGCATAGATTCCCTGGTGAGGGAATGAATCTCCTTTAGAGAAGCAGAGATGGCCCTGAGAGCCCACACTGCTGCAAAAGTCTGAGAAAACGTGGCCCCCGCCGCTTCATACACGGATTTGGCCAGAAGGTCAATCTGGCGGTCAGTGGAATCCTTAAGGGAAGTGCCATCAGCCACCGACACAACGGTCCGGGCTGCGAGCCTAGACACCGGAGGGTCTATCTTTGGGGACTGAGCCCACTCCTTGACCACCTCTGGTGGAAAGGGAAAACGGTCATCAGAACCAAGCTTTGGGAAGCGCTTGTCAGGACAGGCCCTGGGCTTGGTCACAGCGGCCTGAAAACTGGAGTGGTTAAAGAACACTCTTTGCTCTCTTAGGCAAGGTAAACTGGTGCTTTTCTGCCAGAGAGGGTTGCTCCTCTGATACTGGCGGATTGAGATCCAGTACAGAATTAATAGAAGCAATCAAGTCACTAAGATCTGAGTCACTTTTGGACAGATCAATGGGGCACATGGAGTTAACCTCCGAGCCCCCTGTAAAGGCATCCTCCTCATCCTGCGAGTCAGATCTGGAATGAGAGCCACGGGAGGAGGAGGGAGAGGGAACCCTGCATCTCTTAGGAGGACGGGGTCTGGGCCCTGATGATGAATCCTGTGATCTCCGGTCCTGAGAGAGCCCTAGCAGCAGAGGCACCCTGTGAGGGGGGGCTGATGCATATTCAGCAAAGTCCTGGACAGAAGTCCCATGGACTCAGCAAAAGACTGGGAGATAGACCTAGAAAAGGATTCTACCCAAGCCGGGGGTTCAGCCACAGGAGCAGGAGCAGCCTGAGAAACCACTGGGGGTGAGACTCCAGGCTGTGGCACCGCCAAGTTAGAGCAGGCATCACAATGTGGGAAGGTGCTCGGTTCAGGCAGCAGGAGCTTACATGCAGCGCATACAGCATAAAGCTTTGGGGCCTTGCTCCTCGTGTGAGACATGCTGCTGGAGTGGGGGCTCTGCCAGAGAATGAACCCCAGAAAGTATATACAGAGGTCCACAACTGGAGACCGGTTGTGGCTTACCAGACCGCTGGAGCGGTGTTGTGTGCCCTCCAGATCCTGAAGCCCGGACCCCCAAGCACAGCACCTCAGCAGAGATGCTGCAGACCAGCGCTGCAATGACTGATCGCAGAGAGAACGCTAAGAAAATGGCCGCCGGAGCAAAGAGAGGGGGCGGGACTTGCTTGAGGAGCGGGATCTGAAGGGCCATAGAGACCTACAGGGGAGGGGACACCGAGGGGAGCCGAGCCTGTCACTCTGCATGAGTGACATGCGAGGGCAGTGAAACAGAAACTAGGCCTCCGGCGAAGCCGGGGCCTAAATATGAGCGGCGCGGCCGACGCGCAGGCACCATCGGCGCAGTTCTCAGGCAACAGCTAGAGAACCCGCCGGAAATGTCAGAAAACACAATAAGCACACTCTCCCCCAACAATAAAGTACAGGGACCCCGAAATCTAAACGTCTCAGGTACTTAGCTGCTGAGACGCAGGGCCAAGTCCCTGGGGATGAGTGCTCCAGTCCAGCAGGGTCCTGAAGGGCTGCGGATGGAGACCAGAGTCCTGCCAAGCATGGAGACCGTGCTGGCTCCCACTTCAAGCCAGAGCCCAGGAGGGATGGCGAAGGAGCACGGCATGTAAAGGCTCCAGCCTAGGAATCAACCTTACAACACCGCCGACACAGTGGGGTGAGAAGGGACATGCCGGGGGTCCAGACGTGGACCCCACTCTTCAATCTCGTTCCAAAAGGAAAAAAATCATATGAGAATGCATGTGTGGATGTATGCCTCCTGAACACAAAGCGATAAACTGGCTGGGTCTACTCACCAGGGGGTGTATAGGCTCAGAGGGAGGAGCTACACTTTTAAGTGTAGTACTTAGTGTGTCCTCCGGAGGTAGAAGCTAAACACCCATGGTCTGGGTCTCCCAAAGGAACGATAAAGAAAAAAAAAAATGTATGACCTTGCCCCTTAAAAGATGGTAAGAATTATACAGGACAAAAAAAGGCATTACACAAGCATTTCTCATCCATATTCAGCAATAAATAAATTGTTCCGGTGATCATTTAGCAAGAAAAAACCCCCTCAAAGTTAACCACGCAATATAACTAAATTAATACAAGAATGGGGAGGAGAAATGGGAGTCTATTTTGCAATATGTCGTCAAAATATCTCTGAGCGAGGCAAAACGGCTATCGCAATTATATGTTATATATAGCGTATATAGAAGCCCCGTGTGGATGAAGAAAGTGGGAGTGAGAACAGATTCCAAATGTCCAAAATGTACTGTGGAGGAAGCAGGGATCATGCACATGTTGTGGGAATGCCCGTGTTTACAAGGGTTCTGGATCACAGTGTTAAATTTAATTCAATCAGTGATGCAAGTGGACCTACCCAAAAACCCGCTGGTGTGTGTGCTGGGCTATGTGGATGAAGTGGGGGCGGATGAACAAGAGAAACTGGCAGTGGCACGATTGTTGTATGCAGCAAGGAAACTAATTGCCTTGTATTGGCTATGTGAAAAAGCACCGACACGTAAGGAATTTGTTGAAAAAGTGAATTATATTATTTATATGGAGAAAAATGTTTATATTAAAAGAGGAAGGAGAACTCAATATGAGAAGATCTGGAGCAAGTGGCTGGACTTTCCAGGATTAGCGTCATTTGATCTACTGAAAGATAGGATATTTAGACTAAAGGTAGGAAAGGAAAGATCGCAGTGGCTGAGAAATGAGGAGGGCAGGTCATTATGTGAATAAAGAGGGATGTAGAGAGTGGAGGGGTGAGACTGTCAACCGGAAGAGGGTGGGGGGAGGGGGAGGGAGTATGTGTGAAGACTACCCTCACAATTTAGGTTTATGAAAGTTTTAAAATGCAATAAAAATGTATCCGATTTAAAAAAAAAAAAATTAATACAAGAAGAAGAAGTAAACTTGCATCTGAACAGATTGTATATTTTAAATCACCTGGGCCAGATGGCATTCACACATGAATATTGAGGGAATTGAGCTTAGTAATTGATAGACCTCTGTATCTCATCTCCTTAGACTCTCTTGTAACAGGGTTGGTGCCTCAGGATTGGAGGAGGTTGACGTGGTACCGATATTTAAGAAAGGTAAGAGGGTAGATCCAGGCAACTACCGTCCAGTAAGCCTGACATCAGGGGTGTGCAAAGTAATTGCGGGCATTATAGGATAAGAGATGACAGGCAGAAATTTATTGCAGAGAATAATTTAATAACCGACAACAAGCGGTGACCTCAGGTGAACCCAGTGACATCACTGCTCACAGCTGCGGCTCTGTCAATGCGTTCCTGAGCAGTCACATTTCCTAATGTAACCGCGCACTGCAAACTGAGATGTAGCAGAGTCGCAATCACTGTGGGACCTATGTGGCTTACACAAGGCCTGCAGGGGTTCTTTTGGGGTTAATAAATTGTAGAACGAATGTTTTTTTGTTTATTTTTTTTTTAAATAAAGGATTTTTCTCTGTTGTGGGGAGGGGTCCCCCATTAGTAACCGCGGGCTTGATAACAGCTGTAATCTTTTGACAAAGTACAGCGGTTATTAATCCATTATATTACCCTGGTTGCCCTGGTGCGGTGGCATATGGGATGAGCTAGGTAAGGCGCCAGAATTGGCAGATCTAATGGATGCAACAATTCTGGGGAGGCTGCTATTCTTCGGCTGGGGGACCCCAATAACTGTGGGCCTGACCAGCCAGAGAAGACCAGCCCCCAGCTATCCGCTTTATCTTGGCTTGGTATCAAAATTTGGGTGGGGGGGGGAAACTGCACACCATTTTCTAAAATTTGAATAAATAATGTTAAAAAAGCCGCATGAGGTCCCTTGTATTTTGATACACAGCCAAGATGACGCACACACCCAGGGGCTGCAGCCTGTACCCATCTGCTTTATCTGCACTGGGTATCAATACATGGGGGACCTTACGCTATTTTTTCCAATTATTTATTTTTACACTCCACAACCAATCACAGACTCTGTTACAGAGGGTGGGCGGGTGAAGCAGTGCATATGCATGACAGTTAATTGTCAGACCTGGAAGTAGTGTGGTAGCCGTGAGGAGCCTAAGTAAAATTGTCCTCCTCTAATCCCCATTTCGCTTCCTTTTAACTTTTAATTTTTATTCGGGTGACCGAACCAAAGCAGTAACATGGACTTCCCTGAGAAGTCAGTGATCGGGGTCCGTGCATGGACACTAGGTGTTCGGCACTGAAACCAATCTATACAATTCGGCTTCGCTCATCGCTAGTGATAACTTATTAAATCGGTTGAATTCGATCATTAGGAACCACACTGATCGGAAGAATAAGGAACTTAACAAAACACTTTATTCAACTTGGATGTCTGACAGCCGGCTTTATTCATACTCTTTGGGGCAGCCGTCCATATATCAGATACAGAAGAACGAACATTAGTTTATGGAAACAACAGTCTCATTTCCTAAACCTACTAAGATATTACACATCAAGCTAGTATGATAGCAGTCTGGACAAGATGAGCTTACTTGGCTTTCAATATTTCTGCATGTTGAGGCCATAATGGTTCATCCTGTAATTCCAGTTCACGTAGAACCCTGCTGGGCTTGTATGCGGCATTGATTATTAATGATAACACCTGTAGTTAAAAGTGGATGGAGTTAAACAGCTTTCAATATCTGTAGAGCATTCATTGTACCAGTAACCATTACAGACCAAATACACAAAGTAAAGCCGCCACATTTACGGAAAACCACCAACAACCAGAGGTTTGAAAAACTGTTCTTTTAACTGAACCTCTAAGAAAGGGAATGAATGCTGAAAAAATAACCCTAATCTTTACTACGATTTTTCCATTATACATTTAAAGAAGTCTGTTCATGTGTGTGAACGGCCCAGTCACAGTCCAGACCTAAATCCCATTGAAAATCTGTGACAAGACTTGATAATTGCTGTTCACAGACGTCTCCATCCAATCTCACTGAGCTAGAGCTCGTGTGCAAAGAAGAATGGGCAAAAATGTCACCTCTAGAGGTGCAAAGCTGGTAGAGTTACCCCCAAAAGACTTGCAGCAGTATCTGCAGCAAAAGGTGATCCTACAAAGTACTTACTGAGGGGACTGAATACAAATCACAATTTTCAAATCTACATTTTTTAGAAAGCCAAGTATAATTTCTTTTACACTTCATAAATACTTGCATTTTGTTGGGCCCTTTTGTGATCTACCAGCAAGTAGTATTTAAAGAGAACCTGTCAGGTCCAATATGCCCTCAGAACCACGAGCAGTTCTGGGTGCATATTGTTAATCCCCGCCTAACTGTCCCTGTATACACTACCATAGATAAAAGAGATCTTTAGAAAAGTATTTCCAAAGATCTTTTATCGTATGCTAATGAGCGAGGGCACTAGCCCCCTGGGCGTTGATTCCCAGGCCAGTCGCCCTCATTAGCATATTAGTATGCCCCTGTGGGCGTGCTATCATGCTAATGAATATGCAGTGTCACAGGATGATCTTACTCACCTCTCCGCCATCGCATCCGACGAGTGATTTCGGCTCAGTGAGCATGACCCCAGAGTTTGGGTCATGTGCATTACTTCAGTTTTCACTTCCACACTCCTCCAATTGTTAACTGTCAGACTTTTTTTCTGTCGTGTTCCCACCCCTGACACCTCAGGACCCCTAGGTGGGGGCTTACCAACCGCCTGGTCCCGCCCACTGGTGTTTCCTTATTGTCATGAGGGGGTGGCTAGCCTTTAATGGCTGTGTGATGTACCTGAGTGTGGGTTTTGTGTTGGAATCAAGGAGGGTGGACTACTTCTGTGACTATCTAGTTTTTGCCAGGGAGTCACATATACAGGGACGGTTAGGCAGGGATTAGCAATATGCACCCAGAACTGCTTGTGGTTCTGGCTGCATATTGCACCTGACAGGTTCCCTTTAAGTTTTTGGATGTAACGTGGGGAAAAAAAAAAAAAAAAACGTGGTAAAGTTCATTGAGTATGAATAATTTTTCAAGGCAATATTGCATTGTCCAGGGGAGAATACCAGTCTTCTGCTGTATAGGGAGTCAGAGATTATTTTATACTTAGCATATGTGCTACTAGAGGGCACAATACCTCTTTGAGGACCAGCACACAGATTCCCGGACCCACAGACTTGGGTAGCTCGGCTATCCGTCCTTTGTTTAGATAAGGACCCGAGAAGCAGCGATGGTTGAAATAGATCTTGGGGGAGAGATATTTCCCATTAGATGCTGTGGAAGAAATGGGAATATTAACCAGGTTGTATAGTTTTGGATTGTATATTATAGACATTGTTAGGGGTTATGGTGTTACAAACATTTCTATAGTAAGGATAATTTAGAGATGGTCCATGAGACATTAATCATGTAAATACAGACTAATCTGCATAACACTAACACGTTTTGTCGCTGTAAATGGAATAATTTATTTTCTCGCCAGACAATCCTTTTAATGCAATCAATAGATTAAGGTGACCTAATATAACAAAACACCTCACAAAATGTTACTGGTGAACAATCCGCTTTTAAGATGTCACGCTACTCCGGGGAATGTGGCATCAAAATCTATACCTGTCTGTCATTTTAAACCAACCAATTGATTTTTTTTCTTCGGACTTTCTTAAAGGGAACCTGTCCCCATATTTTGGTCTTCTAAACTAAAATTAACACCTTACGCAGCGCCTGTGTTGCATTCTATAAAAGGTGCACATTACGCCCTGACCCGACCACCCCCTGTAGACCCCACAAATACCTTAATAAAATCTCCGCCATGTATGTCCAGTCCGATGGGAGTCCTAATTTGTGTTGAGGTCATTTACATCGCCGGGCAAAATCTCGAGCCTGTGCAAAAAACCCGCCGGTTTGTTCAGGCGCATCTATATTTTCGGCTCTAACCAACAATAGGGCAGAGCCGAGTGCGCCTGCGCGAGCTGCGAATATGACAAGATTTTTCCCGCCACCGTGTATGGCAGCCCAGGTTTCGTCCACGTTAATCAGCATAGGAGGATGGCGAAAGGAGGGCCACGAGGCGCAGATTAGGACACTCATCAGACCGGACGGGACAATTTACATAGAGAGCGGGAGATTTTATAAAAGGTATTTCTGGGGTCAGGGTGTAAGGTGCACCTTTATTGAATGCAGCAAAGGTGCTGCTTAAGGCGATAGGTTTCCTTTAATTTAATTGTCCCATATTATATGAATTTCGTTTGTTCATGGCTTAATTTTATATTAGATCAGGATTAATATAAAGTCACAATTTCCTGTTTTTAAAATGCTGTGCAGTAGTGATGGGCAGATCCAGACTGTAAAAGTCCGGATCCGCGCAGTTTCAAAAGTATCTAGGTGCCGGGCTGCACTGAAATCCAGCTAATTTTTGGGGTCAAGCAACTCATTAAATAAAAAAGAAAATAAAAAAAAAGTTAAAATAAAAAAGCAAGCGCGCTATACTTGCCAAATCTCCGTCACGGCTGTAAGTGCTTCCGGGTCCGCTCATTATTGCTCATCCATATTTACTGCTTCCCCCGCCGCATGAGTTTCCTCTTATTATGATACACAGCCAAGATAGGCGCACGGCAAGGGACTGCAGCAAGTAGCTGTGAGCTTTATCTGTGCTAGGTATAATACGGGAGGAGCCTACACCAATTTATTTATTTTTATACCACGATCAGTGACCCGCAGACCGGATCTGTGATTGGTTGCAGTCAGACGCTGTCACACAGGTTGGAGTCGCATTTTGACTGCAACCAATCACAGATGCCAGGTCAGCCAATGGAGGGGATGCAGCGCATATGCGTGAAGGTAAATGAGCAGACCCGGAAGAAGAGTGAGTGGCCTGGAAGCAGAGTTACAGCCGCGCCGAAGCGTCGATAAGTATAGCGCACTTGCTCTAATCCACCCATCACTCCTACCACCATTTTTAACTGCCGGATTCTGGTCCCCATAGATCTATATGGGGACCAGCATCTTTCCGGACCAGAACCAATTTTTTTTTTTTTTAAAAAAAAAAAAAGTCTAATTAGTCACGCCAATCCCACATATCTGCGAGTTCGCTCATCACTGTGCAATTCTCAAATTCTTTCAATCTTGTCATCTGTCAGCATCACAGCTATGTAGCAGAGGTGGAAACTGCAAAAAGGGCTGCATCCTTATTCCATACTAATATATCTATATATAGAAAGAACACAAAAAGGACTATAGGCACAATAGTAAACTTAGTTAAAATAAATAGAGACCTTACTCTATTACTCCAAAATAAACCCAAGCTTCTGTGCCCATTGCTTACGTAATTCCTTAATCACAGCGCCATTTTTGACCTCATGAACTTCTGTCAGTCATAACTTTTTAATGGGTTATTCACAACTTCGTTAACTGGTAAAATTGCTAAATACTTGCGCAAACAAGCAATTTTGCTATTTGGGTCTTATTAAAAATATTTTACGGTCTTAAAAAATGAAGAATTTGGAATTCTTTATTTTTACACTCCACTTCGGGAACCCAGACAGCTAGAGTGAGTGCAACCAATCACAGATGCTGTCACAGAGGGTGGGCGGGGGAAGCAGTGAATATTCATAAGATTTACCGTAATGAGTGGACCCCGGAAACAGCGTCCTGCTTTAATCCCCATTTTGCTTCCTTTTTATTAAATTTATTTTTTACCAAGCGGCTGAACCCAAACGGCAACATGAACTTTGCTGAGAAGTCCGGGATTCGCTGCAGATGAGCCTGGACCAAGCTGCACAAGGCAACTAGTAAAATAGTGATAATCTTCTGCTGATAAAACACTCATTGTACTGAAAAATACAGCACACAGCCTACTAAGTGACACAATCACTGAAATCACAGGTCTTTTCCTACATCATGCAGTCCTTAGATTAGATAGCAAAAACCTGCTAACAGATTCTAAGATAGCTATAGAGCCATAATCCATTTAGCTTAGCTCCTGGTTATTACATTTCCGGCATTAAAAATAGATTATTATTTTTTTTAATATCTAAACTACTGCCAATCCCAATTACACTCGGGAGATGCAGTCATCATTGTATCCAGTCTATGGTATACATTACTGTACTAAATGCTTTGTACAAATGCACAATTGATTAGGAGAAAATGGAGGAATAGCTTACTGGTGATGCCACTTGCAGTTTCGGACCCATTCACTCCATGCCCATTCTTCGTAGGCAAACTGCTAAAAAAAAAAAAAAATAATAATAATAAAAAAAAAAACAGTGAAAGTTTATATAAAGACTAAAATACACACGCATGAACATTGTGAGTGTGAATAGAAGGGTGCAGCTTCTGCTTCACATCAGGAGATATTGGGTTGAATATTTACAATTTTTCATTACATCTTTTTAAAAGGTAAAAATATGAAACCAACAAGATACAACCATTGCATAAGGCTGTTTAAAAAACAGCGGCTCATCACACCCTGACCTTCTCCATTATGAAAGGTTTATTCTATGTGATGATCTGCTACTGCACAGATATTACCAAGTCAGTGCCAACTGCATTCAGAACAGATGGAAAGGACATTTCTACCACCACCGAGGCCAAGACTAACAAGCTACCCCCCTAATCCCTACCCATTTTCTAAAAAAGAGATTGCCCTCATTGTAATGAAATTAGGAGGCTCCGTAATGGTACATGTGTAGGCGGGTCAGGGTTATGCCCACCCCTGCAGAAGCAGCTGGCACAGTGATGGCCTATGTATAATGTGTAAAATGTAAGTGTAATGTATAATGTGCATGTAAATTGTATAAAAAGCCACCAGGTGGCAGTGTTTTAGCACAGCTGTCCTGGCACCTGGGTGAGCAGGGAAAGAGTTAAGGAAGAGGAGAGCGTCCCAGGGAAGATGTATGAGAAGTAGTCCCCACGATGAAGATTCTGATCCTATGGGTCACCTCTCCGGCTGTGATGAGGGGGATCCAGTCTGGATTGATGAACCGCGTCCCAGTTCGTGCCAGAGTGATGTGTAGTGACGGAAGGAAAGGCCTAGTGGTGACAAAGTGCCCAGTTGCCAGAGAGATGGACTGCTGCGAAATTATATATGGAAGTGAAAATGTAAGGAACCCCTATGGGAACAATACCGGCACCGGCTAAGTGCGGACCGAGATGTGGCTGAAGACAAAAGGAAAATAAAGTTACTTTGTTTGAGAAAAGAGTGTGTTGCTGGACTTTATTTCCTGTGGATATGAATGTGGTGTCGCCTGAATCTGATACGGCGTCTTCCTGTGTGTGGTGTGGCGTCGGGGAGGCGAGGTGCTAATGACAGGCTGTGCTGTGACCTGTTCCCCTGCACACGCAACTACAAGCACTACCTGCCTGTGCCCCCAACCACATATGCATAGTTTGTATCTGAAAACTTCTGTTTTGAATAGCTAAACACAAAAAAAGAAAAAAAAAAAATGGGGCCTAAAAATGAATAAGAAGAGTCTCATCAAGCATTTGAGACAGTTTTGGAAAACAAAAACAAACAGACTGTGGCTGCAGAACTCTACATAAAACATCACAGGATGCCAACCCTGCTTCATGGATTCCATTGAACTTTCATTAGTAAGCCACAAATACAGTTTTATAAGGATCCTGACAATACGGGGAAGAAGGCAGCAATCATTCATCACGCTGCTGGCACTGTACTGCACTGAAAACTGCGTGAAAGGCAAGTTCCAGATAGCGACATATTGTGGTAGAAATCGTGATAGGAGTAAAAGCTGTTCAGAGTATGGTCTGAACTTTTAGGAAGTTAAGCCTCCAAATTGCACCTGAAGCTGGTATCCCCAAGGCTAAACTATTAAAAACAAATGCCATACACCGTAAGCTTCCTGCATCACTGCAACTTCAAACAATTGAAACCTCTGTCTGCAAATTTGCGTTCCAATTACTTACGGTTTCTGAGCGTTACTGACAGTCTTCTTCCGAGGTTTTGCTGTAGAAAATAAAAAAAGCATAACAATTAGATGATTTCTATGCACATTGCGCTTCCATTTTTAAGCAGATTGGTCAACTGGGCCATTATCCCAATATATATCATGCTGCCACAATAGAACAGCAAACTACAATGACAGATCTGTTTTATAATTGCCGAGAAGAACATTGGGCTCATAATGTATTCTTTAATTGCTCCGACTATCCAAAAATATACACTCGAGTATAAGCTGACCCGAGTATAATCTGAGGCCCCTAATTTTACCACAAAAAAAACTGGGAAACGTATTGACTAGAGTATAAGCCTAGGGTGGGAAATGCAGCAGCTACTGAAATTTCAAAAATAAAAATAAAATACTAATAAAATGTAATGTGCCCTATCCTTGTCCCCCCCTTCTAGTAACGTGCCCCACCCTCGTCTCCTGTAGTAATGTGACCATCCTTGTGCCCTATAGTAATGTGCCTATTCTTATGCCCCATCCTGTAGTAATGTGCTCCATGCATGTCCCCTGTAGCAATGTGCCCATCTTTGGGCCCCATCTTTTAGTAATGTGCCCATTCTTGTGCTCCATGCATGCCCCCTGTAGTATTGTGCCCTGTAGTAAAGTGCCCATTTTTGTGTCTGCCCTGTAGTAATGTACCCCATAGTAATGTGCCCTGTAGTAATGTGCCTATCCTTTAGTAATGTCCTTATTCCAGTCCCCTTCTTTCCCCCTATTATGCTGTTGTTCATATACAAAAAAATAAAAATTTTCTAACCTATCCTCCGTTCCTGCGGTGTCCTTTTACCTGCCTCTTCTGGACTGCAGGCACATGGACTCATCTGTGTTCGCCACTGGTGCACGGGGCTGACGTCATCGCTTCACTTCAGTTGAATGCTTTGAGGCGGCCCAGTCTGCACATTACTTCAGTTGAATTCAATTGAAGTAAAGCGCAGATGGGCCCCGTACACCAGCGGCAATCACTGAGGGGGCTATGTGCCTGCGGTCTGCAAGAAGCAGGTAAGAGGACATCACGGGAACGGAGGCCAGGTGAGAATATTTTTTTTTTTTGTGGGACCCTCACTCAAGTATAAGCCGAGGGGGGAGTTTTCAGCATAAAAAATATGGTTTGAAAAATTCGTCTTATACTTGAGTATTTACGGTAAATATATCTTTATTTAACCAGTTTAGACTAATATGACGAATCTGTCCCTGTAATGTGCTGACCTTTCTCTAGGAAGAATATCTAAATAAAAGATTCCTTTATTTTATTGCAAATGTTTGTAATCCTAAGTGAAAAATTTACCATTTGTAAGAGGTGGGGTACATAACGGGTGCCCATTAGTTTCACACCATCCCATTGGAAAGATGTCCATGGATTCCAAATGCACAATACACTCTGGAACAGGGGACTTCACACCTAGGGAGAAATATTATACAATTAACATTTTATTCGGCTAAGGCCCCCCCAATCAAAGATGGCTGTCAGCCAAGGGTGAAATTCTGCCCACAGCCCAGTCACTCACTGGAGACTGGGTCCCGCCTCAGTGATGCCACGTCAACTTCCAATTCTGGAAGTTGACGTGACATCACCGGACATCAGAGGTCACTGCAGCCAAGGTCACGTGATGGAGAGTGAGTGGACAGCAATAATACCGCTCACAGACAGAATGGACAACAGAAGGTATATGGAAAAAGCCTTCTGTCTCAGCTTTACATTGATGTGGCCCCATTGCTTTGTAGTGGATCACCTCATATTCATACATTTTTATTGAAACAAAAGCATACAATACACACCACAAGATATGCTGAAATAGTGTTTCCATATAAAAGGTTTTTTTTCCAGTATTGGACATGAAGCCAAAGCAGGAAATTAGAAGAAATAACCTATTCTGACCCTTTTAATCCCCTTCCGCTCCAGCACCATCACTTTGGAAGTCGGCACCAACCTCTGCTTATTTCCTGCAATGATCACAAGCCATACCTCATTCATGTGACCAATTACACCATTGGTGATGCTGGCATTAACGGCAAGTGACCATCGAGACCAGTGATAGGCAGCAAGTTGTATGAATCATGTGCGGAATATCTCTGCTGCAGAAAGTAAGCAAAGACCATGTTTGGCCCTGAGCGGTTGCCCTCAAGCAACACAGGAATTAAGAGGTTAACATAGGATGTTTTTGGGGCTTTTTTTATGTCCAGAAAACCATAATTAAGTACTTATGGACTCAATGGGACCTTCTATTATCAGGACTAAGGTCCTATTCCCATGTAAACTGTACATTACATTTTTTTGCTCCTAAATAAACACGGGTGGCGCTCAATGGACCCTCAGACTCTACAATACCAAAGAGACCTATCCTAATTAAATCAGATCTTATGTTTTGTAGTAACTACTTCTTTGAGAAACACGTAGGCAACATGGCAAGACCTATCCATTTGGCTACAATGTGGGTCCATCAGGGTATCCATTACTGCGCATTTCCGTTAACCGGGGGGGGGGGATCAAAAAAAAAATCAGAATGCAGTGCTATATTTGGTAGGATCTTCGAGGGCACCTCCAACATAGGTGTGAACAGAGCCTTAGTGGACTTACAACATGCCAATCCAGTACAGTAAGGGCATGTTCATACAGTGCATTTTGCTGTGGGAGGCCATGACATTTGTATATATAGTAAAACATCATTTTAGGTTGACGTCCGTAATCTGCTCAGTGTACGGACCATGATACCAGACTGACCAAGGGTCTCCCGATCCAATGTTCAAGATCTGGTTAGGAGACCAGCAGCCAAGTCCATGCATCACGGTCCATAAGTGAGCGTCTGGATAAGAATTTATGCTAAAATAATTAATAGACTAGGACCTTCCAGCTGAAGCCAGACGTAGGGGCCGGTGACCCTTGTGATGGTGGCGACACAGATATTCTGCGGCTGAAAGGGATTCACAGCCTCAAGCTTCATGCGTTCCTGAAGAACATGTTCATTCTTTACCTGCAAACAGAAGAAAATAATGTTGGTCGCAATGTGCTAAAAGGAGTCAAAGTTTATCACCTTTAAAAGTTTCATCAAAAAATGACCTATTGTTTGATATGTTAAAAGTATTTTAACATTTGACAATTTCCCCCCCCCCTTTCAATTTTTCATATCCATATCTATATAAATAAAATACATTTTCACACTGGTCTCTAGATTTATACTAGAAACTCCTACTTTCTTATTTTTAGACGACTTTTCAGCATTCTTATCAACACAGACAGGGCTATAATGAATGTTATCACCTCTATATTAGACATCAAGGGGGTTAACCTTACTCACTCATCGCTGGGCCGGGTGATGTCGAGTCCAGGGATGTCACGGGTGGCCTGCCCGGCTTCGTGCCCTGAGGTGTCCACAATAAAGGGGGGTAGGAGGTTGGGAGTGATGACATTTGTCGTGACGCCACCTGCAGTACGCGGCCAGGGAATAGCCGCCTCTGCCGTCGTCCTCCGGGGCTGATGGTAGTAGCGAGGATGCCATTACTCCCTACAGGTGGAGCGGGCCCCGGGGAGGATGATGAGGGGAGTAATAGTAGTGGCAGTGGCCATGAGCGCAGTCAATAACAGACTGACACTGTCTCTGCGGGTTCCAGGTGTCTATTCACAGTTGTTTCAGGCACTGTGTTGGCCAGGAAACGTGCAATCTCCCCGTCCCAGCAAATTCTGGAAAACCAGCTTTAAGAATGATCTTCCCTAGGGTCCTGCATCCTGTGTAGCGTCAGTCCCGAGGGAGCAAAGAAGCTCTCCCATCGTCAACTGTATGAACCCCTGTGTCCCACCAGAGCCACCATTGAGATAGTCTGCTCCTTTCCTCTCCTGCTGGAAAACTGTTGTGTTGTCTCCTGACTCCCCCTTGTGGCTGCTCCTCCCCGGGTCCCTGTGACTAGTGGGTGCCTGCCTGCCATGTTTGGAGACTGCCTTAGGACCTTACCCTAGCCCGATCCTCAGTGGGGAGGGCAACTGGTTGTGTGTTTGAGTTGTGTAAGTGGTGAAACCGGTATCGACCTCTTCTGGATCCAGGTTGAGCACTGCACCTTAAGTGAGGTGCAGTACCCTGTGGCGACTGAAGCCTCAGGGGCGCCACATATACACTGTAGAGAACACAGAATCCACTATTCCCCATAGGAGAGGTTACAGCTCACCCCATTGCCTGTATTTGCCCTTATTAAAGCATGCTCTGATTAGAAGATCAGGAGACACAAAAATTAGGATTTAAGTCAGTCTATTGCTACTAATGTCTATATGTGCAAAAGGAAGCAGGAATCCAATATTAGGCGTAGTGATCAATGCAACTATTACATCATGTTTTGGATCCCAATCTTTGATGCAAGCTCATGAAGCAAGCGTACATTCCTCCGTTCAGATAATGACTGTTATACCACTGACGTGCCTCTATAACAGTAGCAAGTGGAGCAAAGCCTGCCCTGCTGCTATTAGCCACTTAAATTTTGCTGCAAATTTGACATTTACAGTGTATTTAACACTAGAAGTCCCAGGAATTTCGAGCTCCATAGGGTTCCAACGGTAGAAATGTTAAATGACCCCTCTCTGGGACTTCTAGTGTTAAAGAAAAAGCAAAAAACAAATTTATCATAAATACCTCAATTAAAACAAAAAAGAGAATTTTGTTTACTTACCGTAAATTCTTTTTCTTATAGTTCCGTATTGGGAGACCCAGACCATGGGTGTTTAGCTTCTGCCTCCGGAGGACACACAAAGTACTACACTTAAAAGTGTAGCTCCTCCCTCTGAGCTTATACACCCCCTGGTGAGCCAGTCCCAGCCAGTTTAGTGCAAAAGCTGAAGGAGAATAGCCACCCACAAGTAGAACAGAGCAAGAGCCGGAACAACCGGAGACTCTGTCCACGACAATAGCCGGTGATAACACGCGGAACAAGAAATTGCCAACAGGCAACAGGGAGGGTGCTGGGTCTCCCAATACGGAACTATAAGAAAAAGAATTTACGGTAAGTAAACAAAATTCTCTTTTTCTTTATCGTTCCTTTGGGAGACCCAGACCATGGGACGTTCCAAAGCAGTCCCTGGGTGGGAAATAAACAGAAAAACTAAGAAGTAGGCAGAACCTAACTTCACAAGTGGGCGACAGCCGCCTGAAGGATGCGTCTGCCCAAGCTCGCATCTGCCGAAGCAGGAGCATGCACTTGGTAGTGCTTCGAGAAGGTATGCAGACTAGTCCAAGTGGCAGCCTGACAGACTTGTTGAGCCGTAGCCTGGTGCCTAAAAGCCCAAGAGGCACCGACAGCTCTGGTCGAGTGTGCCTTGATCCCCGGCGGGGGAGGCACCTAAGTACTCTGGTAGGCGTCCGAAATGGTCGATCTAATCGGGCTAAGGTCGGCTTAGAAGCAGGGAGGCCCTTGCGCCGACCTGTGGTTAGCACAAAAAGAGAAGTGCACCTCCTGAGCGCAGCGGTGCGAGATACATAGATCCGGAGAGCACGCACCAGATCTAGAGTATGCAGCGCTTTTTCAAAGCGATGAACAGGGGCCAGACAGAAGGAAGGTAAGGTAATGTCCTGGTTAAGGTGGAAGGGAGAGACCACCTTAGGAAGAAAGTCCGGAGTCGGACGGAGAACCACCTTGTCTTGATGAAAAACTAAAAAAGGTGACTCCGAAGAGAGCACAGCCAAATCAGAGACTCTCCTGAGAGAAGTTATGGCAACTAGAAAGGCCACTTTCTGAGAAAGACGATACAAAGAAACCTCCCTAAGAGGCTCAAAAGGGGGTTTCTGCAATACCCTAAGGACCAAGTTAAGGTGCCAGGGATCCAAGGGCCGCCGATAAGGCGGAATGATGTGAGACGCGCCTTGCATAAAGGTGCGGACCTGAGCCAGCCGAGCAAGACGCCGCTGGAACAGTACTGACAGAGCCGAGACTTGTCCCTTGAGAGAGTTGAGGGACAGTCCTAGCTGCAGACCGGACTGTAGAAAAGACAGAAGGGTCGGCAAAGAGAATGGACAAGGAGGATGGCCGGTAGAGCGACACCAGGACAGGAAAATTTTCCAAGTCCTGTGATAGATCTTAGCGGAGGAAGACTTATGGGCCCGAGTCATAGTGGAGATGACTTCAGGAGGAATACCAGAAGCCGTCAAAATCCAGGACTCAAGAGCCACGCCGTCAATTTGAGGGCCGCAGAATTCGGGCGGAAAAACGGACCTTGCGAGAATAGGTCTGGACGGTCCGGGAGATGCCACGGCATCTCTACGGACAATTGGAGCAGGTCCGGATACCAAGCTCGCCTGGGCCAGTCCGGTGCAATGAGGATGACTCGACGGCCCTCCATTCTGATCTTGCGCAGGACTCTGGGCAAGAGAGCTAGAGGGGGAAACACGTAGGACAGACGAAACTGGGACCAGTCTTGAACCAGAGCGTCCGCGGCGAAGGCCTGAGGATCGTGGGAGCGAGCCACGTAAACAGGAACCTTGTTATTGTGACGGGATGCCATTAGGTCCACGTCCGGAGTGCCCCATTTGCGGCAGATTGACTGAAACACTGCCGGGTGCAGGGACCACTCGCCACCGTCCACGCTTTGACGGCTGAGATAATCTGCCTCCCAGTTTTCCACGCCTGGGATGTGGACTGCGGATATGGTGGACTTGGAGTCCTCCGCCATTGAAGGATGCGTTGTACCTCCATCATTGCCAGGCGGCTGCGTGTCCCGCCTTGGTGATTGATGTAGGCAACCGCTATCGCGTTGTCTGACTGGACTCGAATGTGCCTGCCCGCCAACAGGTGGTGAAAAACTAGGAGAGCTAGAAGCACGGCTCTGGTTTCCAGCACATTGATTGAAAGGGCTGACTCGGACGGAGTCCATGTGCCCTGCGCTCTGGTGGAGACATACTGCTCCCCAGCCGCATAGACTGGCATCCGTGGTGAGAATCACCCAGGACGAGGCCAGGAAGGAGCGCCCTTGGGACAGGGAGAGAGGCCAAAGCCACCACTGAAGAGAGCTCCTGGTCCGTGGCGACAGAGCCACTAACCTGTGTAAGGAGGAAGGCAGCTTGTCCCAACAGCGGAGAATGTCCAGCTGCAGGGGGCGCAGGTGGAACTGGGCAAAGGGAACAGCCTCCATGGACGCCACCATTTGACCCAGCACCTGCATCAGGCGCTTGAGGGTATAACGGCGGGGCCTCAGCAGAGAGCGCACCGCTAGCTGGAGAGACTGCTGTTTGATTAAGGGCAACTTCACAAGTGCCGGCAAAGTCTCGAACTGCATCCCTAGGTACGTGAGACTCTGGGTCGGAGTCAGAGTGGATTTGGGCAGATTGACCAGCCACCCGAATTGAGCTAGAGTGGAGAGAGTGAGCGAGACACTCCGCTGACAGTCTGCGCTGGATGGAGCCTTGACTAGAAGGTCGTCCAGGTAAGGGAGCACTGCCAACCCCTGGAGGTGCAGAACCGCAATCACTGCTGCCATGACCTTGGTGAATACCCGAGGGGCCGTGGCTAACCCGAAGGGGAGAGCCACGAACTGGAAATTATCCTCTCCTATTGCAAAACGTAACCAACGCTGGTGTGAAACTGCAATTGGCACATGTAGATAGGCATCTCTGATGTTGATGGACGCCAGGAAATCCCCTTGAGACATAGAGGCAATGACTGATCGCAGAGACTCCATGCGAAAATGCCGCACCCGAACATGCTTGTTGAGAAGTTTGAGATCTAGGATGGGCCGGAAGGTACAGTCCTTTTTGGGAACTAGGAAGAGGTTTGAGTAAAAACCTCTGAACCGTTCCCGAGCGGGAACTGGTACAATTACTCCATGTGCCTGCAAGGATGCCACGGCCTGTGAGAAAGCGGCGGCCTTGGAGCAGGGGGGAGTTGAGAGAAAAAATCTGTTTGGCGGGCTGGAAGAGAATTCTATCCTGTAGCCGTGAGATATGATATCTCTCACCCACTGATCGGAGACTTGTTTTAACCAAGCGTCGCCAAAGTGGGAGAGCCTGCCACCGACTAAGGACGTTGCTGGAGCTGGCAGAGAGTCATGAGGAGGCTGCCTTAGTGGCAGAACCTCCTGCGGTCTTCTGCGGACGCGCTTTTGGGCGCCAGTTGGATTTCTGATCCTTAGCTGAGTTAGCGGACGAGGCGGAGGGCTTAGAGGACGACCAGTTGGAGGAACGAAAGGAACGAAACCTGGACTGATTCCTACCCTGGGCGGGTTTCCTGGTCTTGGTTTGTGGCATGGAAGTACTCTTCCCGCCAGTAGCTTCCTTAATAATTTTCTCCAGCTGTTCACCGAACAGCCGGGAACCAGCAAAAGGGAGCCCAGCAAGGTACTTCTTTGAAGAAGCATCTGCCTTCCACTCTCGAAGCCACAAGATCCTGCGGATAACGAGGGAATTAGCCGAAGCCACCGCAGTGCGGTGAGAAGCCTCTAGCATATCAACAGAAGAAAAAAAAGACAGGTATTTTGCCGCGCTTGAAGACCATAGACTATGATGTCAGGCAAATGATTCTTTTTATTTCATCCTACGCGTTTCGGAGACCACAACTGTCTCCTTCTTCAGGGAAAGGAACTATTACAGAGACCAAGGAAGAATGCTTTTATAAAGCAGTCAAAAAAAAGAGGGGAGGGAAAACAAAGGAAGGAAACCCTGCCCATGACATCAGCTCACCATGTGCTGCAGGGCCATGACTCATAGCCACATGGAGCAGAGCCGTGTCAGGATCACATTAGGGATTTCCATATATTACAAGATAAAACTCGCTAAACATTAATCATCCATCATAAATAAATGACTGTCAAGGGTGCACAGATAACTGTGAAAAAATTGTTAGACATATTCATAATCAAACTATGCACACAGATATACATATGATATAGAAAATATGAAGTGAAAAAACACAAAATATAAAGCATCCATTAAACAAACCAGACATAAAAATAAAAATAAAACTTAAAACATGAACATTGAAAGCTGCCCCACAGCCAAGGATATGACTGCAAAAACAGTTTCTTACTAATAGCTAATGGTCAGCTGTAATCAGCACCATTAGCATACGGACATAAAAAACATTGCATAAAGTGCAGGTGAGCATACTGAGTTATTAAGTGTCTCTATTTGTTGGTATTGCTGATTTTAGATTTTACTGCTATTACTTTTGAACATTAACCTTTGAAAAAACAGAAAACAAAAAGTGAAAACATGAAAAATTGCAATTGCTAACAAAAAGTGATGGGGTGTGCATTTGGAACACTAATAAAGCGGACGGATGAAGAAAAACTGAAAGAATTAATATTGTGTACTTGCGTGCAGAAAGAGAAAGAATCTCTTACCAAAGGGGGTGAAATGGGTTCAGGCCGTGGGAAAAAATTAAAAGGCGCAGGCGCGCTGCACAGGGACGGTAGCAGGATCCTCACAACAAGGTCAAGTGAGTTCAGGAGCGTGGGAAACCGCTGTAGCACGCGTGCGCGCACATCATACTACAGCAGCTAAAGAGAAAAAGAAGAAAAAAAGAGAGGCATTTAAGCTCTAACCAAAGAGCATTCACAAAAGAATTAGTGCCAAAAAAGAGGATGATCAAGCAAAGGATTCGGCTTTGCTCCGTAAACAAGAGAAAAAAAAAGTGTTTTTATTTTTACAGGGAAAGATCTGAAACACGCAGTGATGCTTAAAAAGAGATAAAAAAATATACTATAAAAACATGGAGGTATAAGAAAAACTGCCAATACCTCCATGTTTTTATAGTATATTTTTTTATCTCTTTTTAAGCATCACTGCGTGTTTCAGATCTTTCCCTGTAAAAATAAAAACACTTTTTTTTCCTCTTGTTTACGGAGCAAAGCCGAATCCTTTGCTTGATCATCCTCTTTTTTGGCACTAATTCTTTTGTGAATGCTCTTTGGTTAGAGCTTAAATGCCTCTCTTTTTTTCTTCTTTTTCTCTTTAGCTGCTGTAGTATGATGTGCGCGCACGCGTGCTACAGCGGTTTCCCACGCTCCTGAACTCACTTGACCTTGTTGTGAGGATCCTGCTACCGTCCCTGTGCAGCGCGCCTGCGCCTTTTAATTTTTTCCCACGGCCTGAACCCATTTCACCCCCTTTGGTAAGAGATTCTCTTTCTGCACGCAAGTACACAATATTAATTCTTTCAGTTTTTCTTCATCAGTCCGCTTTATTAGTGTTCCAAATGCACACCCCATCACTTTTTGTTAGCAATTGCAATTTTTCATGTTTTCACTTTTTGTTTTCTGTTTTTTCAAAGGTTAATGTTCAAAAGTAATAGCAGTAAAATCTAAAATCAGCAATACCAACAAATAGAGACACTTAACTCAGTATGCTCACCTGCACTTTATGCAATGTTTTTTATGTCCGTATGCTAATGGTGCTGATTACAGCTGACCATTAGCTATTAGTAAGAAACTGTTTTTGCAGTCATATCCTTGGCTGTGGGGCAGCTTTCAATGTTCATGTTTTAAGTTTTATTTTTATTTTTATGTCTGGTTTATGTTTAATGGATGCTTTATATTTTGTGTTTTTTCACTTCATATTTTCTATATCATATGTATATCTGTGTGCATAGTTTGATATGAATATGTCTAACAATTTTTTCACAGTTATCTGTGCACCCTTGACAGTCATTTATTTATGATGGATGATTAATGTTTAGCGAGTTTTATCTTGTAATATATGGAAATCCCTAATGTGATCCTGACTAGAGTTGAGCGCGGTTCGCGGTTCGAGGTTCTCCAGTTCTAGGCTCGAGTGATTTTGGGGCATGTTCTAGATCGAACTAGAACTCGAGCTTTTTGCAAAAGCTCGATAGTTCTAGAAACGTTCGAGAACGGTTCTAGCAGCAAAAAAACAGCTAAATCCTAGCTTGGTTTCTGCTGTAATAGTGTAAGTCACTCTGTGAATCACACTATTATGACATTTCAGTGTATAGTGTGCGTGAACAGCGCCTTCAGATCACTGCTGTTTGTATAATGGCGATCGCCTTTTTTTTTTTTTTTTCCTTGTCTTCCTTCCCTAAGCGCGCGCGTCTTGTGGGGCGGGCCAGCATGTCAGCCAATCCCAGACACACACACAGCTAAGTGGACTTTGAGCCAGAGAAGCAACGGCATGTGTGATAGGATGTCCATGTCACATGTCCCTGCATTATAAAACCGGACATTTTCTTTCAGGACGCCATTATCTGCCTTCTGCGTCTTTGGTGTCAGACATCACTGTCGCAGCTCCGTCCTCCTGAGTCCTATAGCCGATACAGCTGTATGCGCTGTATACACAGCGTTAGACAGCATAGGGAGAGCACTTTATAGCAGTCCTTTTAAGGGCTCAAACCGGCAGGGTCAGAGTTAAGGTGACAGGTCCTGAAAACAGCGCCAGCGTCTGTGCAGCCAAGGTCAGGGATTTCCTCCCTGCATTTCCCTATTAGGAGGGATAGAAAGGCAGGCTTCCATTCCTCTATCCAGAGCCCCAAAATCCTGGCACTGTACCCTCCTGTCCTCTGCACACTCCAACTCATAACTAAGCCATTATACTAGCAAACAGTCAGTGTACCTAGTGGCATCCTAAACGTGGCTATTGGACTTTGCTATAGTCCCACTAGTGCAAAGACATTTGCAGAGCCCGTCTGCCTGCATTGCACACTCAAACTTTTTTAAACTCAGCCATTATACTAGCAAACACTCACTGTACCTAGTTGTATCCTAAACGTGGCTATTGTACTTTTGTCTATTCACACTACTGCAAATCTATGTGCAGCACCTCTGCATGACAACCTCCTGCTCTGTTTTTAATAAGCTATAATGATAGCACAAAATACTGACATTTAGTGGCATCATAGAACTGGCTGTTGTATTCCATTAGTGCCCCACTGGTGCCAAGCTATTTCTAGCACCTCTACATCACACCCTCATGCACATTTTGCTACGCTAATGTTATAGCAAACTCATGGAATTCATTGCTGCATTTCATAATTCGGAGGGATAGAAAGTCAGGCTTCCTTTAGCTTTTCCTTCTGTTCATAGACAGCATCTCCAAGACAAATTTCCCCTCCACGTCTAAGTGTGGAGAGGCAGCTAGTGCGCATGCGTGTGCCGATGTACCCCAGCTGCAGCATAATTCTAGTGTTTCGCGTAGTGAGTATGCTCAGCCTGACTGTGTTATTCCTGACGCTAAGTCTTCTTTTCGGGATACAGCGCATGCTCCCACACTAAGTGTGAAAAGCCTCTTTGCACAGGTACTTGCATTCCGTGCCGGGTCTAAGTCCTGTTTTGTGCCTAGACACCATGCTAAAGCTGATAGTCTTTTTTCAGAGACTGTATTTCATGCTACTGAGCATACTCAGGCACTTCCTGCATCAGAGACTAGGTCCGGTAATGAACTCTTTGGCCCTGGCCCTCATGTGGGGGTCCCATATAGACCACAGGGCATCAGGTGTCCTCCCAAATGTCTTGCAGAGGCCCACACCTATGACTTGTCACCGCATTATTGATGGTCAGACGATGACTGGTGAGGTGTTTGGGTCATGGCAGCCATGAGGTCATCATTGAAGTTGCGTTTCCAAATAGGACGCTAGTTATGCCACTCATGACGTGTCGCTCTACTTTTGTCTCCAGGAGGTGCATTGTGGTTCACCCTGGTTTGGGGCGGACCCAGGTTATAAAAGGGGCTGGAGCCAACAAGGAGGTGCGCAGTCTTCTATTATGCTCCGAAAGAGCACACCTCCATGTGTTGAACCCATTGCGGCTTTAGGCCAGAGGTAGGCAGGGATAGGGTGGTGGATGCAGGCCGCCACCACAGTTGGTAACGCAGAACGGTTAAGACCAGCTCCTGTCCTAACAGTCCTGCTTGTGCAGCCCAGTGGCATTAACAGGCCTGCTGCTGCTGATGCGCCTGCTGTCCACAGGTGTGGCCCCTACGCACACGGTCAGCGTACTCAATGGCCCCTGTGTTGTTAACAGGGAGTTCCTGGGCTGGGTGGGCATGTTGACCCTGTGCCGCTAACAGGGCTCACAGTCTCCAGATCAGAATGGCGTCTAACTCGGTTCAGGCTACTATTAGTTTCATAGCCACACAGCTCTGTATCCTCCACCAAACCTTCAAGTTGCCAACCTCTCCTTTTCCAACTGGGAGCACGGTGGACACTGACTGCTGATGGGGATATATACCTTTGTCTTTCTTTTCTTATTAATTTTCGTTATATAGCGGTCACAGATTATATACCACTTTATCCAAATCTGCCAGTCCCACTGTAACAGATGTTGTTTCTTCAGCAAATGTTACAGTTGCTTAACCACCAAATCCACGGACCAAAACTTTTTTCCCCTTTCCAACACACCTGTTCCCCTTTCCAACAGCATCTGTCCTTTTTCAACTCATTTTGGGATATGACCAAAAGTGCAACTGTGCAGGGACACCGTACTCAACGCCATCTCAGCACAGCAGCCATCCCTCGGTCCCTCCGATGTGGACAAGTAAAAGACCATTTCCTCCTATCCATGACAAAGCGTTGAGATTCACTCTGTGCAGCACTGGTGTTTAGTGGAAAAGTAGATCTAAGATTGCGTACCACATTCTGCAGATACTCCTGTATACGTGCGTCTATTTCTATGGCAGGAATTAGTTCGCCAAATTTTGTCTTGTACCGGGGATCTAACAGTGTGGCAACCCAGTAGTCAGGATTACTTCAAATTCATACAATACGAGGGTTATGTAGGTAGTACAGCAAGAAGGCGCTCATGTGTCTTGTGCATCCAGGAGGACCAAGTCCTTGGTGTGTTGGTGGCAGAGAGGTGAGAATCGTGCATCCTTCCTCTGCCCTCTACCCACAACCTCGCACAACCGAAATGTGAGCAAGCTCTCACTCATCTGCTGAGTCTTCCATGCACATCGCCAGTTCGTCCTCCATTTCTTCATGGGCTCCTGCACTTTCATCAACACTTTTTGCTGATACTATGCGCCCTTGTTAATCCCTCTCCCTCACCATGACTGCCGCATAGGTGCCGCTGACCATCTGGACCTCGTAGATCTTGTTATCCCTTCCGCATATGACTCCTCCTGTACTTCCTCCCCTTCCTCTTGTCCCAACACCTGACTCCGAATAATAATTACAGTGTGCTCCATCATGTAGATGACCAGAATTGTCACGCTGAGAATGACATTGCCAGTGCTAAACATCTTCGTCGACATTTGTGAACTGTGTAGCAGGGTGCATAGGTCCTTGATCTGACACCACTCCAGCAGCGTGATCTGCACCACCTCTTGATCAAGTTATCCCAGGCTATATGTCATACCGTATTTCAGCAGGGCTCTGCGGTGCTGCCACACACGCTGCAACATGTGCAGATTCAAATTCCTGCGTGTCGGAACATCGCATTTCCGGCGTTTAACCACCAGACCTAAAGACTTCTGTAGCGACGAAAGTTGTTGAGCTGCTGTGTACGCACGATGGAAGTGAGCACATAGAGAGCGTGCACGCTGCACAAGGCCATGTAGGCCGTGATGGTGTTTTAAAAATTGCTGGAGAATTAGGTTCAACACGTGAGCCATACAAGGCACGTGTGTCACATTGCCCTGACGATGGCCCGCAGCCAGGTTTGCATCATTGCCGCACACGGCTGTTAAGTCACCAACGGAGTCCGCTCCGTCAATTTGTACTACGGTCGCCAGGTTACAACGTGTTCCTTTCATGAATAGTGCTGATGATGGGAGAGGAGTCCATGCCAGCGGCGCAGGTGGACGCAGGTTATGCTCACCCACTGGGCTGCATTACCTTGACAGATGCAAAATCTCTGGCTGAATGTAGCTGGTGGGTATCTCACAGATGAAATACCATCATTCAGCTACAACCAATGGGAAGACACCACACCCTTTTTTATGCCCACCCTGTCTGCAGACCACTGCCAGACATAGCTATGAACCTCTGGTTAATTTTACCCCCAGTTCAGTTTTATGATTTTGTGTGCTTGTTACCCGACTACTTTTCCTGCTTGCTGTTTATGTACCTTGTTGGCCGATCCGCATTTCACCTCTGCTTGTTTTCTGATTAAGTCCTGGCCGTCCCATTCTGTTCCTGTTCCTCAATTAATGTTTTGACCCTGCCTGACTCCTATTCTCTGGAATAGCGGTGTGACTCACATTTCACATACATTTCAAAGTAAAACTTTGACCGCCTGATGGCATTGAGCTCTGCTGCCAGCATAGTAAGGAGGTGTGTGGTAGTCCTTGTGCGCAGTTGCTTGGAAGGGTGGCCTGACCACACAGGGTTTGCGCCAAGGTGGAGGACCCACACGAGGTTGAAGAGGCAGAAGCAGTGTATTAACTTCTACATACAGAACAAGGATTGAAACAACTCGTGGGGACGGCAAGACTTGTACAGCAGACCCTTCTCCATCTCTCACCATAGTTTGCCAGTGCCCAGTCAGCGACATGTAACGTCCCTATCCATGCTTACTGGTCCAAGTATCGGTGGTGAAATGCACCTGTTCCCACACAGAGTTTCTCAAGGAAGCGGTGATGTTGTGTGCGACATGCTGGTGTAGCGCAGGCACACCTTTCTTAGAGAAGTAGTGGCGACTGGGCATCTGGTACTGGGGCACAGTGACAGACATAAGGTCTCTAAAATCCTGTGTGTCCACCATGCGGAAAGGCAGCATTTCCGTAGCCAAGAGCTTACAGAGGGATAAAGTCAACCTCTTAGCTTTGTCATGGGTCGCAGGAAATGGCCTTTTATTTGTCCACATCTGAGGGACAGAGATCTGGCTGCTGTCTGTAGACGGTGTTGAGTAGGGTGTCCCTGGAAAAATGCAGGTTTGTGAGGAAAGTGCAGGCGGAGACATGATGTTGCCTTCATCTTGCCTTCAGATCTGTTCATCTTGTATCATTTTTAAAAAACACAGCAAGCAAGGGTTACTCCAAGCGGAGCCTCCATTTTTTCCAAAAATTGTGCCCCACACACACCCACCCATTCAGTGGCAGCACTTGTGACCTAGTTGCAAACAGGATGTTTTGATTTGCATCAAGCACATTCCAAATCCACAAGCATTTACTCTCCCCAGGATGACACAGGGGTAGTAAATTCCTTGTGGATCCATGACTTGTTCATTTTGATGAACGTCAGTCTGTCCACATTGTCACTGGACAGACGCATGCGCTTATCTGTCAGCACACACCCAGCAGCACTGAAGACACGTTCAGAGACAACGCTGGCAGCTGGACACGACAAAATCTTCAAGGCGTAACTGGAGAGCTCTGGACATTTTTCTAGATTTGAAGCCCAAAAGGAGCAAGGCTCCATTTGAAAAGTCATTGCATCAATGTTCATTTGGAGATACTCCTGTATCATCCTCTCCATCCGTTGACTATGTGTCAGACTTGTTGTCTCTGGTGGCCTTGCAAAGGAGGGTCTAAAAAAATTATTAAAAGATTCCATAAAATTGCTGTTACCAGCACCAGATCCGGTCCTACTGGTACGGGTAGACTGTTGAAGATGACGAGGCCGTCCCATGTTTGTCAAGTTACAACTGGAAGAATCACTCCCTTCACCTGCACGGTTGTTTGGTGGAAAAGCCGAGCTAAGATCGAGTAACAGCTTCTGCTGATACTCCTGCATACGTGCGTCCCTTTCTATGGGTGGAATTATGTCACAAAATTTGGACTTGTACCGGGGATCTAATAGTGTGGCAAGCTAGTAGTCATCATCACTTCTAATTTTGACAATACGAGGGTCATGTTGGAGGTAGTGCAACAAGAAGGCACTCGTGTCTTGCGCAGCCATGCGGACCAAGTCCACGCTGTGTTTGTGGCATAGAGGTGCTAACCGTTCTTTCTTCCTCTGACATCTCCCCCCAACCTCTTTCAACTGAAATTTGACCAAGCTCCCCCTCATCTGCTGAGTCTTCCATGTCCATGGACAGTTCGTCCTCCATATCTTCATGTCCTCCTGCACCTTCCTCAACATCTCGCCTGCTACCATGCGCCCTTGTTGATCCCTGTCCCCCATGGTCCCATGCCTGCCGCGTTGGTGATGATGAACGTCTGGACCTTGGTGATGTTGTTGTGTCTTGCGCATATGAATCCTCCTGTAGTTCCTCCCCTTCCTGTTGTCCCACCCCCTGACTCCGAATAGTGTTTAGCGTGTGCTCCAGCATGTAAATGACTGGAATTGTCATGCTGATAATGGCATTGTCAGCGCTAAACATATTCGTCGCCATGTCGAAACTGTGCAGAAGGGTGCATAGGTTCTTGATCTGAGACCACTCCATCAGGGTGATCTGCCCCACCTCTGCATCTCGTTGGCCCAGGCTATACGTCATGACGTATTGCACCAGGGCTCGATGGTGCTGCCGCAGTCGCTGTAAAATGTGGAGAGTCGAATTCCAGCGTGTCGTCACATCGCATTTCAGGTGATGAACAGGCAGGCCGAAAGACTTCTGGAGCGATGCAAGTCGCTCAGCAGCGGTGGTTGAACGGCGGAAGTGAGCAGACAGTTTTCGTGCCCTGTTCAGAAGGCCATCTAGGCTGGGATAGTGTGTTAAAAATTGCTGAACAACAAGGTTCAACACGTGAGCCATACAAGGCACATGTGTCACCTTGCCCAGGCGAAGGGCCGCACCCAGGTTTGCAGCATTGTCGCACACGGCCTTACCAGGCTGCAGGTTGAGTGGAGACAACCATTTATTAAACTCAGTCTCCAGAGCTGCCCACAACTCAGCCGCTGTGTGACTCTTATTTCCAAGACATTTCAAGCTAAAGACCGCCTGATGCCGTTGCGCTCTGCTGCCAGCATAGTAATGAGGGGTGCGTGATTCCTTCTGCGCAGTTAGAACGCTGGAGGCCTGACTAGGCAGGCTTTGGGCGAAGGTGGAGGACCAAGACGAGGTGGAGGAGGCAGAAGCAGTGGCGGAACTTGGACAGACAGAGGATTGACACACAAGTCGTGGGGATGGCAAGACTTGTGCAGCAGACCCTTCATCATCTATCACCATAGTTACCCAGTGCCCAGTCAGCGACATGTAACGTCACTGTCCATGCTTACTGGTCCAAGTATCGGTGGTGAAATGCACCCGTTCACACACCGAGTTTCTCAAGGAAGCGGTGATGTTGTGTGTGACATGCTGGTGTAGCGCGGGCACACCTTTCTTAGAGAAGTAGTGGCGACTAGGCATCTGGTACTGGGGCACAGCGACAGACATAAGGTCTCTAAAATCCTGTGTGTCCACTAGGCGGAAAGGCAGCATTTCGGTAGCCAACAGCTTACAGAGGGATAGAGTCAACCTCTTAGCTTTGTCATGGGTCGCAGGAAGTGGCCTTTTATTTGACCACATCTGAGGGACAGAGATCTGGCTGCTGTGTGTAGACGGTGTTCAGTAGGGTGTCCCTGGAAAAATGCAGGTTTGTGAGGAAAGTGCAGGCGGAGACATGATGTTGCCTTCATCCAACGTTGGTGCTATCGATGTCTGAGAGAGCTGTACACAATCACTTGTTTCCCCTTCCAAACCAACTGACGACCTACCAAGCAAACCGCCTGTTGCGGTTACAGTGGTGGAAGTTGTGGGTGGAAAAACAGGTGTGACAGCTGTCCCCACAGTCCTAGAAGATGACGAGCGCGCGGATGCACTGGAAGGGGCAGGCGGTGGATGGTTGGCTCCGCTAGGCCGCATTGCAGCACGGTGAGCTTCCCACCAGGCCATATGATATTTATTCATGTGACGATTCATGGAAGAAGTTGTCAAACTGCTGAGGTTTTGACCTCTAGTAAGATAACCATGCCAAATGTTACTGATCACATAATTAGGGCGATCTTTTTTTATGTCAAAAAAGGACCAGGCTAGGCAAGGCTTAGAGGCCATGCGACCTGTTGATCCACCCCGAATAATGCTCAGAGGCAGAGTGGTGGCTGAGGATGCAGTTGTAGACGTGCTACCAGTGCTCCGACTGTGTCCAGGAAGGCGCAAGGTTACTTCGACGTCGGTTGCATCCTCCTCCACCGCCTCTGTTGACCTCCTCGAGTGTCTGACTGTGGGTTGACAGTAGGTGGGATCTAGGACTTCATCATCAATTGTTGTGTTTGCACTCCCCTCACCCTCAGACCGAGCCTCTTCTTGCCCTGACCGAATATTTAAGTTGTCATCCCAATCTGGTATCTGAGTCTCATCTTCATCAGTATGTTCCTCATTGTCTATAACCACAGTTGTTGGAAAGGCAGCATTTTGGTAGCCAACAGTTTGCAGATGATGAAAGTCAACCTCCAAGCCATGTCATGCCCTTCTAAAAGCATGTAAAACACAGCGAGGGGACTCCAACCACAGTCTCCCTCGTTTCCACTAACTGGGCCACACACACCCCACTTGACTGACATCGGTTGAGCCCCCTTTTGAAAAAGAAAAAGATGCTTTGCATGAAGCACTCTCAAAAATACACGTGCCTTTCCCGTCCCCTGGCTGACCCAGGGGAAGAAAAGTCCTCTGAGAGCCATGACTTGTTCATCTTGGTTCTTTTAGAAACACAGCGAGGGGACTCCAACCACAGTCTCCCTCGTTGCCACTAACTGGGCCACACACACCCCACTTGACTGGCATCGGTTGACCCCCCCTTTTGAAAAAGAAAAAGATGCTTTGCATGAAGCACTCTCAAAAATACACGTGCCTTTCCCGTCCCCTGGCTGACCCAGGGGAAGAAAAGTCCTCTGAGAGCCATGACTTGTTCATCTTGGTTCTTTTAGAAACACAGCGAGGGGACTCCAACCACAGTCTCCCTCGTTGCCACTAACTGGGCCACACACACCCCACTTGACTGGCATCGGTTGAGCCCCCTTTTGAAAAAGAAAAAGATGCTTTGCATGAAGCACTCTCAAAAATACACGTGCCTTTCCCGTCCCCTGGCTGACCCAGGGGAAGAAAAGTCCTCTGAGAGCCATGTCCACATTGTCAGTGGATAGACACGTGTGCTTATCTGCCAGCAGACCTCCAGCAGCACTGAAGACAGGTTCCGAGAGAACGCTGGCTGCAGGACACGACAAGATCCCCAAGGCGTACGTGGCGAGCTCAGGCAATTTATCCAGATTGGAAGCCTAAAATGAGCAGGGCTCAAGTTGCACAATAATGGAATCGATGTTTCCTTGCATATACTCATATCTGTGTGTCCTCCTCTTTTTCCTTGTCCAGCTCTTTTGTTTTCGCATGAGTATATGTCCTTGTCACTTTCCCATGTGTTGTGAGTTGTTTGTCACCTTTTGGACACCTTTGAGGGTGTTTTCTAGGTGTTTTTCTGTGTTTGTGATTGCCTGCCATTGTTTCCTATGCAGTTCGAGTTCGGTTCGTCGAACGTTCGACGAGCCGAACTCGAACGGGAGCTCCGTTCGGCGAACCGACCTCGAGCCGAACCGGGACCGGTTCGCTCATCTCTAATCCTGACACGGCTCTGCTCCATGTGGCTATGAGTCATGGCCTTGCAGCACATGGTGAGCTGATGTCATGGGCAGGGTTTCCTTCCTTTGTTTTCCCTCCCCTCTTTTTTTTTTGACTGCTTTATAAAAGCACTCTTCCTTGGTCTCTGTAATAGTTCCTTTCCCTGAAGAAGGAGACAGTTGTGGTCTCCGAAACGCGTAGGATGAAATAAAAAGAATCATTTGCCTGACATCATAGTCTATGGTCTTCAAGCGCGGCAAAATACCTGTCTTTTTTCTTCTGTTGATATTCTACTTGTGCAACAGGGCTGCTGCTGGACCTTTTTGGCGCTCACGTTATGCTGTTAAAGGAGTTGTGACTGGCACAACTCGATCAGGTGAGTGCATCACTTTTACATGATCTTTCCCACCCAATATATCGGGTAAGACCCTATTGCGCCTTCTCTCTCCTATTTAGAAGCCTCTAGCATGGCAGACATGGCATAAGATGAAAAAGCTGAAGCTTGAGAAGTTAAGGCAACCAGCTCAGGCATAGATTCCCTGGTGAGGGAATGCATCTCCTCTAGAGAAGCAGAGATGGCTTTAAGAGCCCACACTGCTGCAAAAGTCGGGGAAAACGCGGCCCCCGCCGCTTCATACACAGATTTGGCCAGAAGGTCAATCTGACGGTCAGTGGAATCCTTAAGTGAGGTGCCGTCAGCCACCGACACAACGGTCCGGGCTGAGAGCCTAGACACCGGGGGGTCTACCTTTGGGGAGTGAGACCACTCCTTGACCACCTCAGGTGGAAAGGGAAAACGGTCATCAGAACCACGCTTTGGAAAGAGTTTGTCAGGACAGGCCCTGGGTTTGGTCACAGCGGTCTCAAAACTGGAGTGGTTAAAGAACACACTCTTTACTCTCTTAGGCGAGGTAAACTGGTGCTTTTCTGCCAGAGAGGGTTGCTCCTCTGATACTGGCGGATTGAGATCCAGTACAGAATTAATAGAAGCAATCAAGTCACTAAGATCTGAGTCACCCTCGGAAAGATCGATGGGGTACATAGAGTTAGCCTCCGAGCCCCCCGTAAGGGCATCCTCCTCATCCTGCGAGTCAGCTCTTGAATCAGAGCCGCGGGATGAGGAGGGGGAGGAAACCCTTCGCCTTCTCTTAGGAGGACGGGGTCTGGGACCTGATGATGAACCCTCTGTGAGCTCCGATGGACGGAGGTCAGAGGATAGGGATCATAAAGGACCCTTAGCAAGAGCATTAGAGGCACCCTGTGAGGAGGGCTGATGCATATTTATCAAAGTCCTGGACAAAAGTCCCATGGACTCAGCAAATGACTGGGATATAGACCTAGAGAAGGACTCCACCCAGGCCGGGGGTTCAGCTACAGGTGCAGAGGCAGCCGGAGAGACCACTGGAGGTGAGACTCCAGGCTGTGGCACCGCCAAGTTAGAGCAGGCATCACAATGTGGATAGGTGCTCGGCTCAGGCAGCAGCAGCTTACATGCAGCGCATACAGCATAAAGCTTTGGAGCCTTGCTCCTCGTGTGAGACATGCTGCTGGAGTGGGGGCTCTGCAAGAGAATGAACCCCAGGGAGAATATACAGAGGTCCACAACCAGAGACCGGCTGTGGCTTACCAGACCGCTGGAAGCGGTGTTGTGTGCCCTCCAGATCCCGAAGCCCGGACCCCCAATGCACAGCACCTCAGGATGCAGAGTGCAGAAAGGCCCAGCGCAGAGTGAACTCTGCCTGAAAAATGGCCGCCGGAGCGAAGAGAGGGGGTGGGACTTGGGGGCGTTCCTGAAGGAGAGCGGGAACTGGAGGGCCATAGAGACCTGCAGGGGAGGAGACACGCCCCAGCAGTGGGGAGTGTCCCTCCCCTGTGCAGGACGGCCGCCGGGAGGAGCCGTGCCTGTCCCTCTGCATGAGCGACATGCGAGGGTAGTTAACAGAAACTAGGCCTCCGGCAAAGCCGGGGCCTAAATTTAAGCGGCGAGGCCGACGCGCAGGCACCATCGGCGCGGTTCTCGGGCGAAAGCTAGAGAACCCGCCGGAAATGCCAAAATAAATACATTCAGCATACTCTCCCCATACAATAAAGAACAGGGACCCCCAACACATAAACGTCTCAGGTACTTAGCTGCTGAGACGCAGGGCCAGGTCCCTCGGGATGAGTGCTCCGGTCCAGTAGAATCCTCAAGGGGCTGTGGATGGAGACCGGTCTCCTGCCAGGCATGGAGACCGTGCTGGCTCCCACTTCAAGCCAGAGCCCAGGAGGGATCGTGAAGGAGCACGGCATGTAAGGCTCCAGCTGTGGAAATCAACCTTACCACACCGCCGACACAGTGGGGTGAGAAGGGACATGCCGGGGGTCCAGACGTGGACCCGCACTTCTTCAATCTCTTCCAAAGAAAAAAAATCATGAGAATGCATGTGTGGATGTATGCCTCCTGAACACAAAGCAATAAACTGGCTGGGACTGGCTCACCAGGGGGTGTATAAGCTCAGAGGGAGGAGCTACACTTTTAAGTGTAGTACTTTGTGTGTCCTCCGGAGGCAGAAGCTAAACACCCATGGTCTGGGTCTCCCAAAGGAACGATAAAGAAAAACTAGTTTACTGATTATACATTCCCTTTATTCAATATCATTGTACATAGAAAACATTCATTGTGCGACAGTGTGTTACTTGAACTTAAATGACCCCAATATATAGGCTTTGTACATTATTATTTATTTTATTCAATTATATAGTGCCATCAGTGTTGCAGGAAAATGGAGAACCTGGAGAAACCCACACAAAACACAGAACAAAAATTTATTTTGTGGTGGCAGATCTGGCTGTGGGCAAGGCTCCGGGGCCGGATGGTTTTCCAGTGGAATTATATGGGAAATGCCAAGAGTTCATGCTACCACATTTGCTGGAGGTGTTTGTTCAGGCCACGCTGGAGACCTCTCTCCCAGACTCTGTTTACGATGCCAATATCATAGTGCTTCTTAACCCCTTCAGCCCCTGGGCACTTTCCGTTTTTGCGTTTTTGTTTATTGCTCCCCTTCTTCCGAGAGGCGTAACTTTTTTATTTTTCCATCAATCTTGCCATATGAGGGCTTGTTTTTTTGCGGGACGAGTTGTACTTTTAAATGAAACCATAAGTTTTACCATATAGTGTACTGGAAAACGGCAAAAAAATTCCAAGTGCGGAAAAATTGCAAAAAAAAAAAAAGTGATCGTACAGTAGTTTTTGGGATATTTTATTCACTGTGTTCACTATATGGTAAAACTGAGATATCTATGTGATGCCACAGGTCGGTGCGCGTTTGTAGACACCAAACATATATAGGTTTACTTGTATCTAAGGGGTTAAAAAAAGTCACAAGCTTGTCTAAAAAACGTGGCGCACGTTTTGCGCCATTTTCCAAAACCCGTAGCGTTCTCATTTTTCAGGATCTGAGGCTCAGTGATGGCTTATTTTTTGTGTCTCGACCTGACGTTTTTAATGGTACCATTTTTGCGCAGATGCTACGTTTTGATCGCTTGTTATTGCATTTTGCGCAAAATTTTCGGCGACCAAAAAACGTAATTTTGGCGTTTGGAATTTTTTTGCCGCTACGCCGTTTACTGATCAGATTCATTGATTTTATAATTTTGATAGATCGGGCATTTCTGAACGTGGCGATACCAAATGTGTGTGTATTTTGTATTTTTTTTAACCCTTTAATTTTCAATGGGGTGAAAGGGGGGTGATTTGAACTAAGGATTTATTTTTTTTTTTAATTTTTTAAAACTTTTTTTTATTTTACTAGTCCCCCTAGGGGGCTATAGCGATCAGCAATCCGATCGCTCTGCAGTATCTGCAGATCTCAGCTACAGAGCTGAGAACTGCAGATTTGCTGCTTTACTTTCAATGCCGGCTGTATTCCAGCATTGAGAGGAAGTGAGTCATGTTAGCTACAGGCGTCATCACATGACCCTGTGCTACCATGGCAACCACCGAAAGTCACGTGATCATGTCACATGACGTCCGGTGGGGGCAGGGTAAGTGACTGTCATGGCGGCTTCCATATACATATCGCTGCCAGATTTTGGCAGCGAAATGTAAGGGTTTAATGGCCGCGGGTGGAAGCGATTCCACCCACGGCTAGCAGGCACACGTCAGCTGTTGATAACAGCTGATATGTGCGCGGATCGCGGCCGCCTGCCGGCGGCAGGGGGCGGGGCTTACCGGCACACGATCCATGACGTACCCAGAACGTCATGGGTCGTTAAGGGGTTAAAGAACGGAAGGACCCCTCAGAGTGTGGATCCTACCGTCCTATCTCACTTGTAAACGTGGGTTATAAAATTTTCACTAAAATATTGGCCACTAGACTGAACTCTGTCAAATTAGAATTGAATCACCCTGATCAGACTGGGTTTATGCCAGGGAAGAGCACCTCCATTAATGTCAGAAGAGTTCAATCGGTGGTCCAATCAAGTACCTTGGTGACTGATAAGTGGGCCTTATTCTGTGGAGTGGAGTTTCCTGCGGGCCTGCCTTTCAAAAGTTTGGATTTGGTCCTAAATTTTGTGATTGGATCCAGATGCTGTACCATGCTCCCCCAGCTAAGGTGGTGGTCAATGGTATTCTTGCAAACTCCTCCCGTTTGGGAAGAGGAACCCAGCAGGGGTGCACCTTGTCCCCCGGCTCTTTTTTGCTTTGGCCTTCGAAGCCCTGGCGATCAAGATTCGATCAGACAGACTGATTCAGGGCATACGCATAGCAGATCGGGTACATACCATAGGACTGTATGCGGATGACATGATCATATTCATGGAGGATGTGGAGCGGTCTCTGCCTCAGGTGGTTGACGTTATTGACGAATTCAGTAAATTTTCAGGACTTTACATAAATTGGGACAAATCTCATTTGATGCCCCTGTCCCTCAGCCCCATGTCCGGCTTGGAGGCATTGTCCCCGTTGCCACTGGTTTCTAGTTTTAAGTATTTGGGGATCATTATAAAATAGAGGTAGCCGACAGGACTTACAGTCTAACATTTATCGTCTATTGACAGTAGACAAAACTAAGTTCTCGCTATGGAGTAAGCTGCCCCTATCGGTCATGGGACGTGTCAATTTGGTGACAATGATTTTACTTCCCAAACTCAGTTACTTCCTCCAGCATAGTGCAGTTCCAATTCCTAAATACTTTTTCTCTTCCCTGAACTCGTTATTGTCTGGGTTCATTTGGGGCACCACATGACCTAAACTGAAACTGACCGACCTTCCGAACTCAGAGAGCCACCTTGCACACGCTGCCACAACAAGGTGCTTACTTGGGTTTCTGGAACTGGATGGAACTGGCCCGTTTAAAATGCTGCCACTACTCCGGTTGGCACGACGGGTTTGTAGACAAGCTAAAAGGGTGGTGCGTTTCTCGGGTATTATTGCAGAGATGCCCTTATGGCAGAACACTTATTTCCCTACGCTACTAGAACACCCGTCCTCCGTCTTCTGGAGTTCCCATGGCGCTCTCACTTTGAATAACATTTATGAACAAAATGTCCTGTTGTCCTTTGATCAAATCCACTCCCGATTTAACATGGCTAGATGTCACTTCTTTAGATAGCTGCAGCTTAGCTCAGCAATCCAACATCATATGCAGAATAGGACGGGAGCTGCCCTTATATCCTCTTTTCCCTTAATTGGAATTCTGCGGTCCCAGGGCCCTAAAGGACTGATCTCATCTCTGTACACCCACTTACTGTCTGTAGGAAATGAGTCCCAGCCACTGACTGTTAGGAGATGGGAGCTGTAAGTCCCGAACTCACAAGAGGAGGACTGAGGAGATTCTTGAATCCCCAACTAAAGTATCACCCTCAGTTAACAACAGAATGACCCAACTATATATCATACATCAAGCCTATTTAACCCCTTTAAGGTTGTTCAAAATGCGACACCGGGCAATCCCTGACTGCCTGCGGTGCTATGGGGGGGATGCTGACTTCCTTCACATGATATGGGGCTGTCCGGTGGCTGCCATCTTTTGGAAGGGGGTTGTCTCAGGCTTGTCCTCCCTGGCTCTTTTTCCTATACCCCTTGAACCACTTCTCTGTTTATCCGGGGTTATGGATGAAGGGACATGGTCACACTATCACAAAATATTTCTGCAGGAATCCCTTTTTATGGCCCGGAAACTCATAGCCATGCGGTAGATGGGCAGTTCTCTTCCTACGGTGCGAGCATGGATAGAACTGGAGAACAAAATGTTCCCGTATGAGCGGACAGTATACCAGAACAGAGGGTGTCCGGAAAAATTCAACCGGATATGGGAAATGTGGAACTCCTCCCCTTTGAACCTTAACTGATTGAGTATAATATATTCACATGTCTCTACCAATACTGAATACAAAACTGATTGTGGAGGAGGGCAGTTTCCAACGTCTAGGACGGTGTTATCAGCAGAGCTAGTTATTAGTTATTTACTGGTTTTGTTTGTCTGTTTGTAGTATACACCATACACTCAAATGCAATGTAATCAGCTATCTCATTGACCAAAAGACACTATAGCAGTTTTAAAATGAACATTTACGGTATTTAGCAATACAGCGACATGTCTATTTGTTGAGCCTTCTTGAGTGGCTCATAGCAAATCTGTATGTGCATATCTAATGTGTCTTTTGCTCTGTATTTGAGAAATTTTTACACTGTTTAATAAATGAATTAAAAAACAAAAACTTATGTTGTGTGATTTTAACCCAGGGCCCCAAACTGTAAACCAGAAGAGCTAAGCACTGAGCCACCGTGCTGCTTCCCCCAAATAGTCACCTGATGAGCCTTGCTGTATCTTGTCCTAGAGATGATAATATAGTTACCAACCTGTCTATACTCATGGTGTTTGGGCAAGTCCAGAGAGTCAATTTTGGGAACTGTTTGCCAAATTACTAATCCTCCATGTAGAACATATCTATAAAAGACAGCAACTAACTATTCCCTACCTAATGTTCCTAGATGGGTAAAGAGTCTAAATTTAGAGCATACCCACATTACTTGATCTACCACCCAACCTGACCATCTAGAGTGGAAAGACGCTCAAGTATTCTGGGTCATACAGCTTCATTGGCAATTATATCATGCCAAGAGACGTTTGTGCATGAGGACAATTAGTTAAAATAGAACCTGTGTACGATTCCCCCTTGTCACGGTTAAAGCTGGTGTCACACATAACGACGACGACAACGACGTCGCTGCTACGTCACCATTTTCTGTGACGTTGCAGCGACGTCCCGTCGCTGTCGCTGTGTGTGACATCCAGCAACGACCTGGCCCCTGCTGTGAGGTCGCCGGTCGTTGCTGAATGTCCAGCTTCATTTTTTGGTCGTCACTCTCCCGCTGTGACACACACATCGCTGTGTGTGACAGCGAGAGAGCGACGAAATGAAGCGATCAGGAGCCGGCACTGGCAGCTGCGGTAAGCTGTAACCAGCGTAAACATCGGGTAACCAAGGGAAGACCTTTCCCTAGTTACCCGATGTTTACGCTGGTTACCAGCCTCCGCTCTTGCTGCCAGTGCCGGCTCCTGCACTGTGACATGTGGCTGCAGTATGCATCGGGTAATTAACCCGATGCATACTGTAGCAAAGAGAGCAAGGAGCCAGCGCTAAGCAGTGCGCGCGGCTCCCTGCTCTCTGCACTGTGACATGTAGCTGCAGCACACATCGGGTTAATTAACCCGATGTGTGCTGCAGGAGAGCAAGGAGCCAGCGCTAAGCGCGGCTCCCTGCTCTCTGAACTGTGACATGTAGCTGCAGCACACATCGGGTTAATTAACCCGATGTGTGCTGCAGGAGAGCAAGGAGCCAGCGCTAAGCGCGGCTCCCTGCTCTCTGAACATGTAGCACAGCGACCTTATGATCGCTGCTTCTGCTGTGTTTGACAGCTAAGCAGCGATCATAACAGCGACTTACAAGGTCGCTGTTACGTCACCGAAAATGGTGACGTAACAGCGACGTCGTTGTCGCTGTCGTTTAGTGTGACACCAGCTTAAGGTGCCACAATAGCAGAACCGCCCAGCATGCGGTAAAACACAACCTTGAGATATACATATAACCTTGAGAAGAGAACTATGAAATAATGTCTACATGTTTATTTTGAACAATAAAAACAAAAATGCATCAGTGGGTAGTCACTCCCTCCATAGTATAAGCTTACTAAATCTTCTTACTATTAATATCCAATGTAGCCCAATCTGGGCCTCCCTCATTTTTTGAGACTCTGTGGCTTTTGGAGTGGCAGAATAAGGCTACTTTCACACATCCGGTTTGAGCACTGCGGCTCAATCCGGCTGTGCAAGCTATGCAACGGATGCGGTGAAAACACCGCATCCTTTGCATAAGTTTTTCCTTTGCGGCCAGTTCGTTTTTTGCCGCTTTCGGCATGCTACTGAGCATGCGCAGTGGCAAAAACCGCATGCGGCGGCCGGATGCGGTTATTGCCGCATCGCGCTGCATCCGGCCGCCATAGGCATGCATTGAAAAATGCGCCGCATCGGCCGAATGCGGCGCGATGCGGGTTTTTTTGCCGCACGAAAAAACGTGCCAGGCAACGTTCCATCCGGCTGCCGCATCGGCTAAATCTGCCGCATGCGGCGAAAACCGGATGGAATGCAAGGCCATGCGGCACAATGCGGCACTAATTAAAGTCTATGCAGGAAAATCGCAACCGGCAGCAAAAAAAAAAATGGTTGCGATTTTCCTGCAAAGTGCCGGAGTGTGCCGCATTGCAGAAACCGGAGGTGTGAAAGCAGCCTTAGTGAATAACGTCCGTGGGCTCTTTGGTACACAGCAATGTGTTTCTCTCCTTTGCGCAGTTGCAGTCGACATGTGACTTGCCAGACTCCCATTTTTATAAATCTCTCCAGATTAGATGTGCGTTTCAGTGTCAGTTCCCCTGGAAAAATGTTAAGAATCTCATTGTTCCCAATTATTGGAATCCGATCCCAGGGTCCCGGTGGTCTTATCTCCAGGTTCTACTCTTTCTTTATTTGTGCCAAAGCACAAAACAGCCCACTGCCTGTCTCAAATAAGTGGCGGTTGAACATTCCAGAGCTGGGTAATATTTGGGATTATGTTGTTGAATCTCATACTCTTGTATCTCCGGCCATTAACAACAAACTCATCCAATCGTACATTATTCATCAAAGCTATATTACTCCTGTAAGACTGCGTAAGATGGGGGGGCTCACGAAGCGACTGCTGCTCGAGGTGTGGGAGGGCTGGAGTAAACTTCTGGCATCTGATTTGAGACTGTCATATTATCAGGGCATACTGGAGGGATGTAGAGCAATTACTCTCGTCTATCCTGGATCTAGAGTTTCCACTTGACCCTATACTGTGCCTGTTCGGAGTAGTAAACGCAGAAGATTGGACATGGCATGACAACACTTTTCTGAAGAAAACGCTGTTTCTTGCATGTAAAGGGATAATTCTTAGATTAAAGGATAGTCGGACCCCTAATCGTTCAATGTGGATTAGGCTGGTAAAGGCTACCTCTTCATTCGAACACTTTGTTTTTAAGAATAGGGGGTGTCCACAAAAATTTGATAAGGTCTGGTGTGGCTGGCTGGACTACCCATTGACTGGGGGGTCTGAGCAGGTCCTCAGATCTGTTCTAAGAGATTTGGTAGGTGCCTAACTTTGCTTCCTAGCACTGTCTCGATGGGGCTGCAACGCTTGTGCCTTTCCCTATTTCTAAGGCTATGTGCGCACACTGCGTCTTTTTGACGCTGCGTTTGTGCGTTTTTGGCCGCTAAAAACGCACAAAAACGCACCTGCATCGAAAAAACGCGGCAAAAAACGCACGCGTTTTGCCGCGATTTGGTGCGTTTTTTTGCTGTGTTTTGCTGCGTTTTTGCTCACTGCGTCTTTATGCGTTTATGAGTGAACAAAAAAAAAAAAAAAAAAGGTCTGATGTCATTTCCTTCTTCAATGTGTTCTTCATTCTCCACTAGTGTATGCAGAAGAGCAGACAGCTGCAGAACTACAAGGCTCAGCATACTCCATCCAATAGTGTATGCAGGAGAGCAGACAGCAGCTGCAGAACTACAAGGTTCAGCATGCTCCATCCAGGACTATATGCTTGAGGGAGAGTCAGGGGGAGCAGACCTACAAGGCTCAGCATCCTCCTTCCAGGACTGTATGCAGGATTTCTTTGCCCCCCCCAAACAAAAAAATGACGTGGGCTTCGCCATATTTTTGTATGCTAGCCGGGTACAGCAGGCAGGTACGGGCTGTCCCCAGCTGCCTATTTGTACCCAGCTGGGAACCAAAAATATAGGGAAGCCCTTTTTTTTTTTTTTAAATTATTTCATGAAATAATTTAAAAAAAAAAAAAAGACGTGAGCTTCGCCCAATTTTTGAGTCCAGCCGGGTACAGCTAGGCAGCTGGGGATTGGAATCCACAGTGCAGGATGCCCATGCTTTCTGTGCACCCCCGCTGTGAATTGCAGTTCCGCAGCCACCCCAGAAAATGGCGCTTTCATAGAAGCGCCATCTTCTGGCGCTGTATCCAACTCTTCCAGCTGCCCTATTGCCGGGTGGCCCGCTGGGTAATAATGGGGTTAGGGCTAGCTGTATAGCTGGCCCTAAGCCCGAAATTCATGGTGTCACGCCAATATTAGACATGGCCACCATGAATTTCTAGTAAAGATAAAAAAAAAACACACAGAAAAATATTATTAGAAATAAAACACAACACAATTAGTGACTCCATCTTTATTGAAATAAAGAACCCCCCCTCCGCAGTAATCCTGGGTCAAGGGTCCCGCGCCGTCCAATCCGGATCCAATATCATCTGATCGGTTTGCTGGAAGGCAAAGCGATCAGATGATGTGTCAGGATCAAGTGCCTGAATCACATCACACATCAGCTGATTGTATAAAAGCCGATTATACAATCAGCTGAAGCATCAGTAGAAAAAAAAAAAAAAAAAATACTCACTTATGTGCTGATTACCGGCAGCTCCTGGAGCGATGGGGCGGGAGTCTGATCCTGTCCGATCGCTGCAGCAGCTGCCGGTAATCAGGGATGAAGTCTCCTGACACATCCGCTGATACCGGCCGGGCACCCGCGTCACCGCGATACTTACGATCACCTGATGCGTCAGGTGACTGCATCAGGTGATCCATCGCCAGGTCCTGCATCCATCGGAGGTTTCCCGGCCGTCTGCACACAGCCGGAGAGGGGGTGGCGATACCGTGAGAGGAGATGGGAGCGGGCATGGCACCGGGAGTCTGCAGACAGGTGAGTATAACTTTTTTTTTTTTTTTCTACTGTTAACTTATTTTCGCAGCCGCTTCCACCTCCTGCCCAGACATGGCGCCGCACGGCAGCATACATGCACAGGACGGGAGGTGGAAGCGGCGGTGACGGTACCGGAAGGATTCACGCTTCTGTGTTTACTGACAGAAGGAATCCTCTTCCTGTACACGTCACTTTACTACCCACCTCCTGCGTTTATAGCTGCGTTTTTGGTCTTAGCTGCGTTTTGGTGCGTTTCTATTTGCGTTTCTCATTGCGTCTTTCAACATCCCATTGAACTCAATGGATGAAAAGCGCAGTGAAAAACGCGGGAATAAATGACATGCTGCGTTTTTGTGGCACCACAAAAACGCAGCTGAAAAAAAAACGTGTGCGGACAGCAAAAATTAAAACTCAGACTTTGCTGGGGAAGCAAAGTCCTGCAGTTTTGAGGCCAAAAACGCACCCGAAAAACGCGCAAAAACGCCGCGAAAAACACACTGTGCGCACATAGCCTAACAGTACTCCCAAATAGGTCAAACAGCTAGTTCTGATTTGTTTATATTTTGTACTATTGATTGTATTGTGAAGCTGAAGCTTATTGTATATTATGCACCTGAAAGCTCAGAATTGCTAATGTAAGTGTTAAAGTATGTACGGGGTATATGATCTATTCTGATGTATACTACTGTTGCCAGTTTTAGGTTATATACATTCTTCAATAAAACGAGTTAAAAAAAAAAAAATACATATATCCAATGCAGCCAAAGTAGATAATCAGAACAGTACATTGATTCTGTCAAAAAATCCGGAGTTGGCAGTCTGACAAAAATTTGATCAAAAAAATGATAGGGAGAAAATTATCCCAGATAAAAAGCCTTTGTAGGGATATGTTAAAAACAAGGATCACAACGCATTTTGGCTTTAGATAAACCTTCATCAGGTGTACATTAATGATATAAGAGAATCATTCCACCTTTATGCCCCTTAACTTTTTCATTATTTGTATCTTTACTATTTAAGCCATCAGCCTGACTTAATTCAGGATTTTATTTAATTTAAATTCCATGATTTTTGGGTAGGATATTTGTGCTCAATTTATTTTTTTAAATTTCAGATGGTGCTACATAGTCTTCTATTAAGGTACAATTTCTTCTAATCTGTGGAAATTAATGTGTTCTCTGAAAATTCAGGTAACCATTACAATCCATTGTTTCAAAATAAGTTTTAGTTAGAATTGAGCATTCTCTGTGCGATAACTAAATCCAGAAACACTTTTCTTTTTCTATTTTTTGTGTGAGGAAAAAGATAAACCCAAAACATTATTGTTAACGAATTCAATGAATGTGGTAGCCCACAATTTAGTACCAGATCGTATAATGAAAAGGTCGTCGATAAAGCGACGATAATCTTGAATGTGGTCACTATAGAATGGCTAAGTGATTGTCGATGAGACTAAGCATCCCATGAATAAATTTGCAAAACTTGTGGTGACCAGAGTCCTCATTGCTGTACCGAACCGCTGGAGATACAATTTCCCTTGAAATAAAAAAAAAAAAAAAAAAAAAACAGATTGTGTTTGATAGTAAATAATTTCATAATAAATAAATTCAAATACTTGGAGAAAACAAATGTCAGCACTAATAGATCAATAATAAAACTATTGCTTGAGGACGAAGACCATGGTCTGTGTTAGAATATAGGGCCATTATGTCTAATGTAATGAACAGGACGTCTTTCTCACCATTTTATTTCGCTGGTTTCTTCTAATCAGTTGTGTGGAGTTTCTGAGACAGGAAGGCAGCTGAACAACCAAATCTTATAAAAAAAGATCAGATTCTAGACACGATTGGGCGTTCATTTTTACAGATTTTTGGGAGGGGATAAAATAGGATGACCCCCTGTGATGTGTAGGATACAAATTGAAACTGGGTTTTACAGCTTGATGTATAAAGTTTCTGTATTGAGAGTCTGATTTTCACTTAAATTTTTTACAATAGTGAAATATTGTCAGCTTATGAACAAAGGCATTGTCACGCTAGATACTGGGAAGTATCAAGCGAGCGGCGAAGGGGAGGGGAAACCCTGTGTCTAGGGAAAGGGAAGATGGTGACCTCTGACTAAACCTGGTCCCTGGGGTCCATCACCACCCTAGATAGGAACAGAACCTATGCGCCAAGCTGGATACCTGACTTTAGGCATCCCTAGTGGTGGGCCCTAAATAGGGAATGGATGGGATGAGCTCTTCGTCAACCCCACTAAACACTATAGATGACACAAGGAGGACACAGGGGGGGAATGCATGAAATACTTATCTACAGATGACACAGGCAGAAGTTCAGCAAAGTTTTAAGCAATGATACCACAGAGGAGTACAAGTTATCTACTTGTCACCTAGGCTTGAATGAACTGAAAATATCACCAGCACCAGTCTAAAGGAGGAAAAGGAATTAAACACCAAGAGAATGCTGATGATCAGCAGTTGGGTGGGAGGCGAGCTCCTGATGGGTCCAAAAGGGAGAGAGATGAATCCAGCAGGAAAGCTACCTATACCAATGAATACTGACAGCAATAGAAAGTGAGGGAGCATTTTGCGCAGCCAAATGCTGTGATTTTCTATGGCCAGAAACCACACGATTATGTCACCTGTGACAGGCATTTAGCGCTAGATACAAATGAGAATCATTTTGCGTTGGACAAGAATTGAGTCCACCATTCACAACATCAAATTCCCTTTGAGTCAAGAGATGTTTAGACCGATTATAACATTTTATTTCGTGAATGTTCCTTGTGGGGAGTTATAGGTTCTCTGTTTCTCTTGCCCCCTAACTCATTTTCCTGGCCTATGTTGCAAAGGGTGCACAGCATGGAAGTGAATTGAAATAATGTTTGATCGTGGTCAGATTTGTGCATCTAGGTGGAGATAAAGAGGTGCAATAACTGATTGCAATTCCCATTGGTGATCCTATAATTTAGAGGGGGAGGTAGGGCGATTGGGTCCCATTTCTTTAAACACCCCCCCCCCCAAAAAAAAAAAGTTATTTTGAAACAAAAGTCTAATATGACACACACACACACACATGCAAATAATATATATCTCTGAATCTGTATCTATATCCGAATATCTATATTTGGCCACTAGATGACACTGCAGGACAGGGCATTCAGAAATTGAAGCATGAAACCAGGAAATATCTAATGTATACAAGAGCTTTCTACATTCTGCACATTATTAGATTCTATTGTTACCTGTCAGCAGCCACTTTAAGCTGACAAGTGGCTGACAGTGGTATTCTACTATGCAAAAACAGCTGAGAAAGTATCAACTCCCATTATTAGTCACAATTGGTAGTTCTGAAACATTTGCACTACATACAACATAAAAACAGTATACATATCTGCGTACACACATACAGAAAGTAGGTAAATAAATGAGCACAGTCCCACTGTGATTAGCAGCACTGGGATCCCAGGTCCAAATCCCAAGCATAACAAGTACTGTAACAAGTTCAGCATCCAAGGTTGCAAGTTCTCCCTGTGATTGTGTGGTTTCCCCCAAATTATCTAGATAATATAAATCTAAAAAAAAAAAAAAATAATAAATTTTATATTATATATATATATATATATATATATATATATATATATATATATATATATATATATATATATATATATATATATATATATATATATATATATATATATATATATATATTAATAATAATATTATATATATATTTTTTTATTTATTTTTTGTTTTTTTTACACACACACACACACACACACTATATGTAATATATTTAACCCCTTCACCCACAGGCAATTTTCCATTTTTCCAGGGGTTTTTTTTCTCTCCTTCTTCCAAGTGCAGCAACTTTTTTATTGTTCCGTCAATCTTGCCATATAAGGGCTTATTTTTTGCAGGCCGAGTACTATTTTTTAAATTAAACCATAGGTTTTACCATATATTGTACTGGAAAACGGCAAAAACATTTCCAAGTGCAAAAAAAAAAAAAAAAATTGCAAATGCACGATGTTTTTGGGATATTTTATTCACCATGGTCACTATATGGTAAAACTGATGTGTCTGTGTGATGCCTCAGGTCGGTATGAGTTCATAGATACCAAACGTGTATATGTTTGCTTTTATCTAAGGGTTAAAAAAAAATTCATAATTTTGTCCAAAAAAAGGCGCACTTTTTGCGCCATTTTCTGTGATCCGTAGAGCTCATTTTTTGGACTTTATGGCTCAGTGACCGCTTATTTTTTGCTTCTTGAACTGAGGTTTTTAACGGTACTATTTTTGCACAGAAACGCCGTTTTAATCGCTTATCGCATTTTTTGCAAAAATTTGCACCATATTATATTCACTTTAACAGATATTTTAGATGTCAGCGCATAATGTAAAAGCA